>NC_080402.1:29656969-29960000 GCF_030265065.1 Corythoichthys intestinalis
CACACACTGTTGCTGGTATTTTGGCCCATTCCTCCATGCAGATCTCCTCTAGAGCAATGATGTTTTGGGGCTGTCGTTGGGCAACATGGACTTTCAACTCCCTCCTCACCCCGTGGCGACAAAATGATAACAAGAACGGGGAGCAAAAATCCCAGAACCACATGGGGGGACCTAGTGAATGACCTACAGAGAGCTGGGACCACAGTAACAAAGGCTACTATCAGTAACACAATGCGCCGCCAGGTACTCAAATCCTGCACTGCCAGACGTGTCCCCCTGCTGAAGGAAGTACACGTCCAGGCCCATCTGCAGTTTGCTAGAGAGCATTTGGATGATCCAGAAGAGGACTGGGAGAATGCGTTATGGTCAGATGAAACCAAAATAGAACTTTTTGGTAGAAACACAGGTTCTCGTGTTTGCAAGAAAAAGAATACTGAATTGCACCATACCCACTGTGAAGCATGTCCTTCCATCAGTAAGGGCATTGAAGATGAGACGTGGCTGGGTCTTTCAGCATGACAATGATCCCAAACACACAGCCAGGGCGACAAAGGAGTGGCTTCGTAAGAAGCATTTCAAGGTCCTGGTGGGGCCTAGCCAGTCTCCAGATCTCAACCCCATAGAAAATCTGTGGAGGGAGTTGAAAGTCCGTGTTGCCCAGCGACAGCCCCAAAACATCACTGCTCTAGAGGAGCTCTGCATGGAGGAATGGGCCAAAATACCAGCAACAGTGTGTGAAACGCTTGTGAAGAGTTACAGAAAACATATGGCCTCCGTTATTGCCAACAAAGGGTATATAACAAAGCATTGAGATGAACTTTTGGTATTGACCAAATACTTATTTTCCATCATGATTTGCAAATAAATTCTTTAAAAATCAAACAATGGGATTTTCTGTTTTTTTTCCCACATTCTGTCTCTCATGGTTGAGGTTTACCCATGTTGACAATTACAGGCCTCGCTAATATTTTCAAGTGGGACAACTTGCACAATTAGTGGTTGACTAAATACTTAATTGCCCCACTGTATGTGATATATATATATATATATATATATATATATACAGTACAGAGCTCGTATCTTAAATTTGCGCTTGCTAGTCTAGGCAAAAATATCGGAAAGACGAATTATGGCATGTAGCTCAAGAAAACACGTGAATCGTCTTAGTTGTATATCAAGGCGTCAGTCCAACCTGTAAAACATTTCCTTTTACAGGCTAATGGTGTCAAAAGTACCATTGATTTTTGCATACGAAAATGTGAAAATGGGTCAATTCTGACCCCAACACAATACAGGGTTAAGAGGATTTGTGTACCACATTATATTATTATTAAGAACCATATTATCTTAGTGGTTTTTATTTCCTTTTTTTTTTTATTATTATTTTTTTTTAAATGAGTTATGAAATTATTTACTTTGTGGCTTTTTTTCCAAGCCCACAAAAACTGGTATCTCAACAGTGGTGTGTGGACTTTTTATCCACAGTTACATTAATGTATGAATTTTGTTTTGTTTTTTTGGTAGGGTGGGGTGCTGGAGGTGGGGGTCCCCTGTGATTGACAGCAAAACACTAATGACTTTATGAATGGTGATGCCGTGGCAAAGCTTTTACAACTTAATGTGTTGCAAACCTTTAACCAGCGCTGATCAATTTCCCACTTTTCCATTATGTCCTTTTTCTCTATGCAAAGATGTCACTGCCACAGCATGATTTATTAATGTTGCATTATTGTCACTTATCGCTTAGTGCAAAAGTGCATTTAGATGGTGGACAACACGGACAAACGACATGTGGAACAATTGGTAAGTTTTAGAAATCATATTTTTATATAGGGAGTTCTTGAATAATTATAATAATAAGGAGTGCAGTAGAAATTCAGTGTCTATGCCGATGTGCCTGGCCCAGTAGGGGATGTGTTTATAAATACTCACACATGTTTGTTTGCATGTGTGACCCTACTTTTTCTAATCATTTCTCCTGGGAAGTGTGTATCCACTTGATGTCTTACTGAGAGGACACACTGGATGGGATTGCTGCGAAGGCTCTTTGACAATCCTCTACTCATCTGGTGGCCTGTACAGGAGAGGCACCTCAAAAACAACTCGGGGCATGGGCCAAAATACTTTGAGGTAAAGCTCTGCTAAATCATTTCTTTTATTTTCTTGCCACAAAAATTAGATGTGGCATTTCAGGATCCCAGAAGCAGTCACAAATTGCATAGGACAAATACAAAAAGCATATTTGAGTGGACTTTCTATTTCCTTTAAAATATGAATTGTCAACAAATCTATTTTAGGCTCATTAATCCTCAATTATGATGCAATTCTTTTCTTTCATAGTTGCGCACCTGATGGCTTTGACCTTTTCCTCTCCACATTTCTGATAAGTGCAATTTACATTTCCCGTCATTCCCAAAGAAATCCCTCTCCCACGTCATCTCTTTTAGAGAGGGCGACTCCACAAGGGAGACATGTCTTATCATTGTCACGTCTGAAAGCAATTGCACTTTTAAATTTTCTTAATTTCATGTCATTAAAAAATGTTTTGTTTTCAGCGGTGGTGCCTCACTCACACCCACACGTAATGCACATGCCAGAAAATGTTTGTGTTCGAGTCTGTGTGTATGAAATGTTCAGTAATGATTTGCACAGGGGCAGAACTGGCTTTTGTCAATATATTTTAGACTGAAGAACAACAAGACAATGTTGGTCATCTGTCTTGTTTGTCTCCAAGACAAAAAACAGACAAAGTTTAAATGGGACATTTGCAGGACTGAAATTCAAATAAAACAGTACATTATTTCCTCTGGTAAGCAGTCATAGTCTCTTAGTCACAGCATACACGCAAGAAGAGCGTTAATGGTTTCATAATTGTGCGAGGCAGACCATTGAGAATAATCAGCAGAGTGCAGCCTGGTGAACACAATATTAGTCATTGGCTATGACGTACACAATAAACCACACAACTCAACCACTTACTTCAACATGACTTTCTAAAGCATACTAACACATTGTGCACTCATATTGTCAGAAACATACAGTAGTACGTATAAAATTCCTTTTTGATTTTGTATTTAGCAAAAGTATAACTATGCCTCCAAATGTGTAAAAATGGTGCTATGATATATAAAATGTACCAATACAAACTATTTCAGTGTGACTGATGATTCTGTTGTGTTAAGAAAAGTGGACTGCCTGTTTAAATGGGTTATAATTCCTATACTATTAACCTAGTTTGGATGTCTATATCGTCAAATTCAATCTGTAATCTGTTTTATTTCAAATCCAGTGTGATGGTATTCAGTGCAAAAAAATAAACAAACAAAAAAGGATCAATAAAAGCATCCATTCCCCAATATTTATAGCCCTGACTGTAACTACTGTTATATTTTTACAGGGATCCACCGATAGAAAGGCTCGTAGATCTTAAAAAATGAATGTTATTATGAGTTAAAACAATTTGATATTGAAACCTCTCTGGATATTTTCTTTTTTATACAATTTGTAAAATTAGTTTAACTAGCAGGTCGCTATTATTCTATTCTATTCACATTGTTACGCTGCCGAGCTTCCAGAGTATGACGCTAGCAACATAAACATGTCACTTGTTCAACCCTTTAAATCTGAACCCGAGAGGAACATTAATGACCATGACAGCACTGTTGATATTTCACAAAACGAGCAGCAAAAGCAAAATGAACAGGAAAGATTGGAATACACGAGAAGAGAGTAGGGGAAAAAATGGTGTTCTGCCAAAATGTGCTACACCGGTGAAACGCGAATTTGACACCCAAAGTACGACCGTGCGCTTTCAACTTGTTTTGTTTAGATGCATACAGACAGAACACACTAAAGATGCGTTAAGAAAATACTTAAACGTAGTAATATCAAATAAGGGTGGTTTAAATATGCTACGTGACTAATGTGGTTAACAGATCAACAATCTGCTTTAAAGCTATCACAAGAAAACAATGCTTAAAAGTATGAAAAACACATACAAAAAGTATTTTGTGGCAATGAAAAGGTAATAAAAGACTCAATAAAAACACAAATAGTAAATACTCGCCGCTTTTAATGTGTTGGACGTCTCGCCGCGTAGAAGGAATTCGAGTAACCCGGTAGTGTTCGTCTAGTGACAGTGACAAACTATGTCATCACCCCGAGTGTCCATTGCACGCATAAAAAATGGCGCCCTCTGTAGGCCAAAACGTGTACTAAATATTATAGATTTTAAAATCAATGGCAATCTTTTATGTTTCTAATAACATATTTTAGTAAAAAAGAACAACTGTGGCTTGCTAAAGCCTATAAGTCTTTAAGTCGGAGGTTCCCTTAAACTAACTCGTTAATGTTGCCTTATAGGTATTATATTTCATGTAATATGGTGCTCCCAATTGAACTTTTACTTTAAAAGGTGTGCATACTTTTGGCATGGTCTCGCGTCTTTGAATTTGCGACTTTACTTACCGAGAGGTGATTTTACTTTGTAAACTTCACATAATGTGAAAGAGAAAATATACTGTAAGGAGGCGACTTCTCTTTTCCACAAACAGTGAATAAAATAAGTATCTGAACACACAGCTATTTTGCAAGTTCTCCCACTTAGAAATCATGGAGTCTGAAATTTTCATCATAGGTGCATGTCCATTGTGAGAGAGATAATCTAAAAAGAAAAATGTAGAAATCACAATGCATAATTTTTTAACAATTTATTTGTGTGATACAGGTGCGAATAAGTATTTGAACACCTGTCTATCAGCTAGAATTCTGACCCTGAAAGACCTGTTTGTCCGCATACTAAAAGTCCACCTGTACTCAATGTATTATCCTGAATCAGATGCACTTGTTTGAGGTCGATGGCAGCATAAAGACACCTGTCCACCCCATACAATCAGTAAGACTCAAACTCATAACATGGTCAAGACCAAATAGCTGTCCAAAGACACCAGAGACAAAATTGTCCACCTCCACAAGGTGGAAAGGGCAACGGAGCAAAGGTCCAATGTTGGAGCAAACATTAGAAAATGAAGAAGCTAAACATGATGGTCAATCTCAATCGGAGTGGAGCCCCATGTAAGATATCACTTCGTAGGGTCTCACTGATCCTAAGAAAGGTGAGGAATCAGCCCAGAACTACACGACAGGAGTTGGTCAATGACCTGGAAAGAGCTGGGACCACCGTTTACAAGGTTACTGTTGGTAATACACTAAGACGTCATGGTTTGAAATCATGCATGGCATGGAAGGTTCCCCTGCTTTAACCAGTAAATGTTATGGCCCATCTTAAGTTTGACTATGACCATTTGAATGATGCAGAGGAGTCATGGGAGCAAGTTTTGTGGTCGGATGAGAGTAACATTGAACTTTTTGGTCATAATTCCCCTAACCGTGTTTGGAGGAATGATGAGTACTATCCCAAGAACACCATCCCTACTGTGAAGCATGGGGGTTCTAGCATCATGCTTTGGGGGTGTTTCTCTGCACATGGGAGAGGAAAAGTGTACTGTATTAAAGAGAGGATAACTGGGGCCCTGTATTGTGAGATTTTGGGGAACAACCTTCTTCCTTCAGTCGGATCATTGAAGATGAGCCATGCCTGGGTCTTCCAACATGACAATGACCCGAAGCACACAGCCAGAAAAACCAAGGAGTGGCTCTGTAAGAAGCATTATAAGGTTCTAGCATGGGCTAGCCAGTCTCCAGACCTAAACCCAACAGAAAACCTTTGGAGGGAGCTCAAACTCCGTGTTTCTCAGCGACAGCCCAGAAACCTGACTAATGGGTGGGCCAAGATCCCTCCTGCAGTGTAATGCAAACCTGATGAAAAACTACAGGAAACGTTTGACCTCTGCAATTGTAGACAAGGGCTACTGTACCAAATATCAACGTTAGTTTTCTCAGGTGTTCAAATACTTATTTGCAGCTGTATCACACAAATATATATTTAAAAAAATCATACATCGCGATGTATGGATTTTTCTTTTTATATCTCTTACAGTGGACATGCACCTACGATAAAAAAAATTCAGACCCCTCCATGAGTGGATCTCTCCTGACTTTGGTACTCCCCAAGGTTTCTCGTTTTCTCCCGAAGACTCTGGAGTTTTTGGAGTTTTTCCTTGCCGACATGGAGGGTCTAAGGATGGGGGATACCCAGGACTTGAATTTATTTATTCATCTTTGTTGCTTCGTTTGTTGTTTCTGATTGTGTATCATATTGCCTCTGCAAAGCCCTTTGAGACAACATTTTTGTGATCTAGGGCTATACAAATAAAATTGAATTGAATTGAATTGAATGTTTTCTAAGTGGGAGAACTTACAAAATACCAGGGTGATCAAATACTTATCTTCACTGTAGAGTCAGTATGTTTTCATGGTGGTGGAACTGAAGTTGCGCCTTCAATGATTTAGTTGTAACTTGTGTCTATTCATGCTTGGAAGGATAAAAAAACGGCCACTTCTCAGTTGGCCCTAGCGTTGTTAGCTGTTCTTTGAAGGGGATAAAGTAACTTGTAAATATTGTCACCACTGCTGTTCCAAAATCCATCACCTAAAAACATAGCATGTCACAAAATGAATGTTTTTATCAGCCTGTCAGTAGCGTTTTGCATTGTTTGTTAACATTAGACTAAAAGATGTTAGCCAAAGACATGGGGCAGTTTTAAATACAAAGCATGTAATTTTCTTTGACAGTCAAATTCAAGTGGGAGTGACTTTGGGCATACAGAAGCTGCATTTTAGACCACCCGGAGAGAGTGCTCGTGGTTTGACTTGCTTTGTTCTTTTTGGTGAGGAAACTAATATATCTACTGCTCTGTTATTCATGGATCGATTAGAAGGAAATTTGGTAGGTATATTCTAGATATGTATATGCACTCTCTCCTGGGAGCCCGATTTTCTCAGGGCTGATTAAATAGAATAATCAACTCCTGAGTTATTGTTGTTTCAAGGTTCTAAGTTAACCATTTGAGTGCAAATACGCACTTTCGGTGTGCTGACCTATTGTTGCCTGTAGGTTCCTAGTTAGCCAGTAGAGGGTATCTGAGCTTGTAGAGTGTTCTTTCATGCCTCTGGGCTGATGAGATGATTTGGGAGTAAGCCAGGCGGTTATAGATCATGTGAATTTGTTTATTGAAAAATTTGCTCTTTTCCACCATACATTGCTTGTATCCTAGATTTTTGCTTGCAAGTTTATTCAAAAAACCCTCCTCACTGACTCACTGCACACCTGTCACCAATCTCCACACCTGCCTTGAAATTGAAAAATGTCTTCCACGGATGTGAATAAGACAAGATCACTGATTCGCTTATTTCGCTGTCAATCAAAAGGGATCATTGGATCATCCAATCGTCATGCAGAGAACCAGAGCATCCCAGCGAGCCGAGCCCTGCCCACTGCCAATAGACCCCCGGAGACACACAAAGTCTGATGACCGGCTCCTCCTGGAAGGAAAAAAAAATCAATTGACTTCAATCCTGTTTCAGGGAAGCCTTAAGACATGCGTTCAGGTGCCTGATGAAAAATGTTGAGGTTTCGTTGAAGCAGAGGGGTCAACAGGAAAGTGAAAATGACCGTTGCCATTTCGTCACAAATTCTTAACAATTATAACTTGGCAGACATACAACATATCTGCGCCAAACTTCCCATGCTTGGTGAGAGTCTTACCCTGAAGGGTCCTGTATGTGTCATTTGCATCAACCCTACACTGCCAACTCGTGGCAACAGAAAGTCACTCATTTTACTGATACATGTCTAGTTATTTTCAGGTTGGTCATTGTAGTTTCATGACCTTTTGTAAGACTACAATTTAAGGCCCATGTCCACACGTCTCTGTCTGTTGCCACAATGACCCTTTGCTCGGCATTAAAAGGAAGTAGATTTTACAGGGACCTAGGCAGCTTATAGACCCACAACATTTGGTACACTTGGTCGAATTGGTCCAATTAGAAGATTCATTTTGGCTTTTAATGAGGTCGTGGCTGCAGAGCTCAGTAGCGCCTCCTTTTTTGTAGGACTCTCTTCAATAGCTGCTTTTTCACCTGGGTGTGTGAATGTATTTTTAATCCCCAAAAAAGAGGCGAGTTCCGAGCAAGTTACAGTAGGTTCTCAGGAGATGATGAGAGAGAGACGATCTGCCACCACTCCGACCTCTGTGCCGTCCGAGTTTGCGTGACGTCCGAGTTGCGCAAAAGTGCGAGGGTTCTGTTCAGTGTTTGTAAGATGTGCTTTAATGCTTTTGCACGCTAAGGTTAATAATGTGTGTTTAAAACTAATAGCTATAACTACTGTCTTACTTAACAGCCGTTAAGGCCTTACAAAAGAAAGAATGTGAAACTTAACAGATGTCAGCATGACCCAGTTGGGCACATTTCAGTAAAATGAAACAAATAACTGCCTGCACCCATTTCTCAAGAAAACAGCTATTTCTCGGAATGTGAAACTTACGCATGTGTGTTGATGCTCTCCCACTTTGTCAATAAAAGGCGCAACCCCAGGGAGGGGGCTGAGAGAGGCTCACTGCGAGCGAGCGTACTGCGCTGTCGACCCTCTCCCTGGTGGCCGCCAGTGAAAATTTATCTCCGTCTCAAGTCTGATCCTTCCTCCGTCCTTTCCTAGGTCTTTGCTGTTTTCTTAGTTCAAGTATTAAGTTTAGACCTAACAGTGTTGCTTGCAGGGCTAGTGGATGTGGCTTCCTGCTGTCCGCTACAATCATATTTAGACACAGTAAACAGAGGGGTTTTTCCTCGTCTCCCACTGTATTAAAAGTGAAAGCCAAAATCCAAACAGCCCGAAAACGGTACATTCTCAGCGGGCGGGGGAGAACGGGAGGTGAGGGCGGTCGTCGTGACGATCCCAAGCCGAAAATGGCACTTCTTGGGCGGACACGTGAGAACCGGAGAAGACAGTGAGTCGCTCCGTGAGCCCGGCCGAAAAACGGCGCACAGCTCTTAATATCTATTTGCTGTGTGCTCTTGCTTGGTTCAAAAATACTGTGCACACTCTGAAAATGAGAGCGCCACTGCCACGCACTGAGTGGATGTGCAAGTACACTTTATTCTAGTACGGCAAAAAAAGGTTTTCTCCTCGAGGTCACTTGCGCCACCCCTGGCATCGCTCAGGGGGGTGCGGCCCACTATTTGAGAAGTACTGCTTTAAACTAAATAAACTAACATGTAGAGTTAGCATAGCGTTTGCATTAGCAAAGCGTTCACATTAGCATTTAGCGAAGTGACTTGGTGACTTCTTAAACTCTTGGAAAACATTTTACATCCAGTTCATGCCGTCCAGGTGAGTTTAATTAATTGCAAATAGTGCGTTGTTTTCCTGCTGAGTGTGTATTATCATGATGGAAATGGTGATATCCATTTAGACTCTACAGTTATGTGCTTGTCTGTCATGTACATTCGAAATTGTTGGAAACCTTATATCATTTATTTATTAATGGACGAAAACTTTGGAAGATTATAGACGAAAAACGGACTTCATAATGGTATTGACCGGTCAGATCGGTCATGCATTGCGCCTCGCATTCAGGTAGGGGGTCGACCACATTAAGAGTAGTTATTCACACAGGCACGCAGCGATCTAACGCCGGATTTCTGTTGAAAAAGTATGAAAGCTGTACCGCATACAAACAGGAAGGATTGTCTCAGGAGTGATTTGATCGAGGATTCAAGGTGATTATTATATTTTTCATACCATGCATGCATTTTGAAACGTGAAAAAAAATCAATGAGAGAAATTAGCCGCTAATGCACTAGCATCATTGTTCGCAATATTTCCGTAAAATAAATGCTAACTGCACGTTTTTGTTTATTGCTTTTACCCAGAATCATGACTGTTCTACGTCTATATGTATAAAGAATTTGGGGACTTAAGCATTTATTCACAAGAATTTTCACCGGAAAAGCTCTGTTTACATAAGGCGGCCGCTAGCTACATTAACTAACATACAAGCATTGTACTTCGACATATTTACGTAAAATAAATGCTAACTGCACGTTTTTTTTTTTTTCTTTTCTTTTTCTTTTAACCAAGAATCGAGACAGTTTTACGTCCATATCTCTAAAGAATTAGGGGATTTAAGCATTTATTCACAAGAATTTCCACTGAAAAAGCTCTGCTTGCATAAGGAGGCCACTAGCTACATTCACTAACAGACTAGCATTGTACTCGATGTATTTGCGTAAAATAAATGCTCAATGCACATTTTTTTTTCTTTGCTTTTAACCAAGAATCGAGACCCTTTTTTCGTCCATATCTATAAAGAATTCGGGGATTTAAGCATTTATTCACAACACTTTTTACCGGAAAAGCTCTGTTTACATAAGGCACCCGGCAGCTACATTTACTAACAGACTAGCATTGCACTTCGACATATTTACTTTAAAAAAAAAAATGCAAACTGCACTTTTTATTTGCTTTAAACCAAGAATCGAGACTGTTTTACATCCATATCTATAAAGAATTCAGGAATTTAAGCATTTGTTCACAAGAATTTTCAACAAAAAAAGCTCTTTGTCTGTGATTCCACTAGGTCAGTTTTGACGGCCTCGCCAACAATGCAGGCCCCCTATTTATCGACCCCTTGCCCGTGTCCGGTCAATACATTATGAAGTCTAAGGACGAAAACATTTTGAGAATTTACGACTAAAACTAGACAAAATTTTCCCGCGTTTTCATTGACTAAAACTAAGCAAAGACGAACACATTTTGAAATTACTAAAATATAACTAAAACTAATAAGTATTTTCTTCCAAAAGATTAAGACGAAAATTAACATGGCTGCCAAAAACAACACTGGACTACATGTACTATAATGTTGCTCCATGCTTAACACGAATGAGTAATGCTCTAATTGGTCAAGAAAGGGCCTTTTTGTTGCCGCTTGTAGGATTGGAGAGCGGGCGAATTGCAATCAGGATGTTGAAATTGTGTGTTGTGTGTCAATGTTAACAAGAGAGACAAATAGGACGCACAAATAGGAACACAGAGAGAAAGAATGAGAGAGCGAAGCAGGTGCATCACTAATGGCTTTTTAAAAAGGTTACAGCGCAGAGCTCTTCTTTTCTAATGGGGCTCCGGCTGTGCTTGAGAAGCAATTTCCGGAAAAGATAATGTTGTCGAGAGAGTGCACAGTGTTCTGTGTCAATGTACGGGTGTTGCCGTTAACAAGAGTGACAAACACAATACAAAGCTAGGTGGGGGGTTTCGGGTGCGAGGGGATTGACTGTCTGCATTTCAACATTACGCTGCCATCATTTTGTATTTATTAGCTTGGTGACTAATGCTGGGAGTGGGTCAGTGAAGGTAACTAGTGACGTATTTTTAAAAACATTTGTTTCTAGCTACAATTTAAACTAACCCTAACCTAAAATTCTATTAGCTTTTTATGCTGAGTGCCCTCTTGTTGGACTGTTTTCTGAAAGGATATTGTGTGAAACACTGTCGCCTGCTGGTTACACGCACTCCCTACACATTGTTAAAGAAAAAAAAAAGGTGTAGTATTTAAGTTGGCCACTGGTAGGTAGTATTTCATCAATGTGCTAAAATAGTACAGTAATTTCCACAATTGAATGCAGAATATTTGTTCATATTGTACGTTTAAACAGTCAGCTGTATTTTAAAGTAAAAATTCCAAAGCCATTTTTATGTTTTTGTTCATTGCTGAAACATTTCAAACATTTGAATGAAAAGTCGTCTTTATAGGGCAAGTGATGATATTTTTGGGAATTTAAAAAAAAAATCTCTTCCAGGGGAAACATTCGCTGCCAGCCCTCCCTTTCAAAATGGATTTAATGTGTAGCACTGCCGATGTGAATTTGAGAGCAAGAACATGTAACAAATAATTTAATTGTGTGGTAATTGCTGTTTATTTTGATAAATACAAATCACATTTAACATGAACATTTCACACATCAGTGCCCTCCATCCATCTGTTGTGAGGAAGATTCCATCAGAAAAATGTAATGTAGGTAAACCGTGATTTATAATAAACACCCTCTGTTGTTATGACAGAGGTTGTTTTTTTTTTTTATTATTATTGGGTCAAGGGGGTGGTCTTGGTCAGGGTCCTGCAAAGAAAAGGAGCAGAGCTCCACACAAGTGTGTAATTACCGCAACATAATGACTAGTACAGCTTAAGCAAACTAAGCATGCTGTAACTTAGTTTACACAAAACTAACCAATAATTAACAGTTGTGCTGTCATTTTGTGTGCTCATTAACACACAGTTAAAAAAAATCAACAACATGGTGACAATATCCATCCACTCATTTTCTATACCTTATGGTAACTGGACCCTATCCCAGTTTAATTTGACTGAGGCTAGGAACACACAGGACTGGGCTCCAGCCAATTGAACGGCACATTTGGCCAAACAACTTTTGATTGTGAGATGTTAAAAAACAAAACAAAACAAAAAAACAGTATTACACAGTGGCGCGGGAAGTGGGGTGCTGAGGGTGCGGCGCCCTCTGGTATTGCGTAGAAAAAAAGATTTTGACCGACTCTTTTCATGTGTGTGTTAAAAATGAATAAATAAAACTTTGAACCAATAGCGCAGGGGTCGAGAACCTATGTCTCGCAAGCCATATATGGCTCTTTTAATGAGCGCATATGGCTCTCTGCCAACCCGTCATCTTAAATGTGGAACCCGCCGGCTTGCTTCACATGAACCAGCTATGATGAACTGATGGCGTATTCGCACATTAATCTTGGACACTTCAAATGTGCGTTGCAATAATATGCTTTAAGTCGGGTCGCGCGGAATGGGCGAGATCGCCTCGTGCGTTACGTCAGCACTTGACCAGCGGCGGGGCAGCCTCCTCCTGACTCGATGCCGAGCAAACTGGAGTATATAAAAAATACATGGGAGAAAATTAAACCACGAAAAGGAACCGCTTGGTACCCCAGGTCATACAGGCACTTCACGTTCATGACTTTTTGGACTGCCAAATTGCCGCCACTTCCAGGAGAGCGGGACTCACGAAACGACTGCCTTTCTCGGCCACTGTTACCAACATGTCCCCCTGGTCGTCCCCGATTGTGGTTTCCTATTCCAGGAAATATACGCGGCGCCACACCATGTTTCTATTTGTTATTTTCCTTGTGGTGAGTGCCCAACGATTGTAACAACCCAGTAACGATGTCAGACTTTCTCTGTCGTTTTCTCAATATTTATTTCAATCGCACCTCGGCAACTGCTCGTAAAAGCAGAGCGTGGCCACCCTCTGGTAAATGGTGTTATACTTGTATAGCGCTTTTCCACCTTTCAAGGTGCTCAAAGCACTTTACACTACATTGCCATCTACCTACTGGGGACGCAGCACCAGGAACAATGTGGGGTTCAGTTTCTTGCTCAAGGATACTTTGGCGAGTTCATTAGGGCAGAGAATCGAACTCACAACCTCTGGGTTGGAGGACTACTCTACCACTGAGCCACGCCATCCTCTCTGCCTCCAGTGTAATGCATTCAAATGCACGAAAGGGACAGTGCTTACAAAACGGACTCTGACAAGCTGGCGAAAGAATATAGAATATACAGTGTGGGTTTATATACGTACATACACATAGACACACACTGCATGGCTCTTATGGAATCACATTTGAAAATATGTTGGGTTTTGGCTCTCTCTGTCTAAAAGGTTCCCGACCCCTGCAATAGCGTATTTGGGGTTTAAATATACCGTATTGGCCCGAATATAAAACAGTGTTTTTTGCATTGAAGTAAGACTGAAAAAGTGGGGGTCGTCTTATATTCGCGGTCTAGACATTATACCCATTCACGACGCTAGATGGCGCCAGATATCATTGAAGCGATGTGCTGTCATAACAGATCTCAGGTACTCTCACGTTTAACCAGTTTGCATTATTTTATTGCAATGTTTTTCCTTATTCAGATGTTTCAAGACTACAGTTACAGTTAGACTTCACTTTGATGGTTAATGCAGTTATTGCATGTTTGTTGTTTTATCACAATAGGTTGGTTTATTTACATTTCAAAAACCAGAAGCCATTCACTTAGGAATGTGACGGCACTTTAGTTTACATATTTAAATGTTCAGATATTAAGATTTAAAAAGGGGCAAAATAACATGTTTTTTCTCTCAAATATTTTGTTATAATCATTTGTTTCAGATGTACTGTAATTATTTTCTGTGTAAAAATTAATTTGGTGTTCAAAAAGTCTTTTTTCAAACTTGAATCTTGAGAGCACCTGACACCACCTGACACCTTGCTTGCTTACCAGGTGACGTTGAATAAGGCGCTATTGGAACAGAAAAACTGTTGACAGACGATGCGTTAACATGGAACAAAAACAAATTAGCAATTTTTTCTTTACAAAAGTAGCAACATTTTCTAATATTCAATTCGAGGTCAAAAATGAAGATGATTGTCCTTTGGTGTCTTCAGATAGGTAAGACATGCTTGCAATGTAGCCATATTATTTTATTGTTGTTCCTGTTGAGCTGCTGCCGTGCAGAGCACTGGTGGATATTCATGTGCAATTTATTTTAGTGTTGTGAAATGGGGGTGTTAAACTGAGGCTTATTGGCCCTTTCAGGAACTTTTTTGTTTAAAAAAAAAAAAAAAAAAAAAAGACACTAACATTTTCAATGTTGGATTAAACACATTTAACTGTAAACTATTACATACACGCCCACATAAGATATAAGAAGAGACCAACGTGTTCGTGTGCAATTGCACTGTCTAGCTGCGGAGATAGTCATTATAATACACGAGCGCTTTTATTTAAAATACAAAAACTCCAACAAACACTGTAGGTGAAATAGAATGGCGTCTTTGTAGCAGCCTAGCAGTAGTACGTATACTGTCTATTATGCGTGAGTACTGCCATTGTGCACGCCTTGTATGGAGAAACCGCGCAAGCATGACAAATTTGGACTGAAAAGGCTGTTTTTGGATGGGGAAAAACTAAAAAAGATCCTCAGCACCCCTTCCTGTGAGTGACTTCCAGCGCCCCTGGTATTACACGCACACACACAGGCACCCACACATCTTGGCATTTCCATTTCTTAACCAGGGTTTAGAAATTTTAACATGAAAAATAATATAATATTTTACTGTAGTGTTAAGTATAAGAAAACCTTTTCATTCACTGTTCCAATCATCTTGGCACTTCCTCCATGTCAGTCTGATTCATTGTAGGTGTTTTTTATTTATTTTTTATATATATGTGCTGGAATGAAGCCAGACAAAATGAAAAGGACATCAATAAGAAATATGCAATAACAAATATATGTGTTTGATAGGCAGGTGTCCCTGTCAATGGCGTACCGCAAGCAACACGTCACTTCCGCTCATTAATATTCATGACATTATCTACTGTTGCTAAGGGGGGGACACACCACCGTTTGTCCCTAATAGGAAATGAATGGAAATTGTGTACGAAAGAGATGTTTACAGAGCTAAACCTACCAATTCTCTCGGAAATTTTGTTCCTGGTGCCAAATTCACTGGCAAAGATGTGGAAGAACGTAAAAATGTTCAGTTAAAGACATGGCTTGAGTGTCGAAGGCTGAAAATGACAACAACAACAACAAAAAGCTGACTTAAGCATAGCCTTAGCTTTTTTATCCACGCGACTGGCAATGACAAATTCTCCTATTTCAATCTTTCTTATACATTATATTCTCTGATTGTCCTATGTCTCTGACGGTTCTTGGGGGTAATTTAGTTAGTTTTGTGTAGCGATCGCAAATGCTACTTAGTGACAGCCAACGAACGCTTTTAATTTTTTCATTGATAAGAAATCTTGATTCTATATATTTTTTTTACACTTCCCCCTTACTGTAGTTTTTTTTTTTTAACAACAGAAAAGGTAACTAGCAGTCAGATACCATTTTAATTCTTTTCAAGTCCTTCATTGTCAGACAGAAGCAGCACGGCACAACATTACGCAAAAAAAAAAGTGAAAAATATCAAAATGGCTTACCTCTTTGTCCACTGAAAGACAATGCCAACCCAACAAAATGTTTACTGCATATGAAATGTGAATGGATTCACCGAGCTGCCGTTAAAAGTCCGCTCAATTTTTCACATTTTTTCCTCCGAGTTTTTGGTTTCGGGAAACATATGAAGAAAACATCCGTTTGTGTCGTAACCAGGGGTGAAAGTGGGCCAGAACGGTCAGGAACGCAGTTCCGGTATAAGATTCTGGGCAGGAACGCAGTTCCGGTTTAAGACTCAGGGCCTGAATGCGGTTACGGCAGGGGTCCCCAACCTTTTTTGCACCATGGACCGGTGTTATTTGGGTCTTTTTTTTCACGGACCGGTGTTCTGACAAATTTTGCAACCCATCAAAAATTGCTACGATGCAGTTCTGCGCATGCGCGTAACGTTAAACATAGCCGCAAAATGCACAAATGCAGCGATTCCAAAGTAAACACTAGAAACTTTCTTGAAAGAAAGGAATATTAACTTACGTTTGATCATGGAATGACTTGTAGAAAAGTTCTCAGATTCATCCTGCCATGTAAGCTGCATACAACAGCTGCACACCGCGCTCACCATTAACGACTTCGCCTTGTCGTTAAACATTAATTAAGAAGCCCGCGCCACAAAGATACGATGTTGGAAATTGTAGCAGGGTTTTCAATGCTCTTGGCGCAATGTCAGGATATTCCAGAATGACTTTAATCCAGAACCTCGGTAGAGTTGCTGTCTTGAATGTACGTTTAATAAGGTCCCCGTCATTTTCGATCTCTATTCACAAACGGGTCACAAATCCACTCCTTCGCAGTTCGTGGGTCTTCGAGGTTGTAGGCTCGTCAGGTGCCCTTTTCGCCGTAAAAATATCCTTTTCGCCGTAAAAATATCTCCAAAGACGTCTGTTTTCCAGTTATCTTCGCTCGTGTGGGGGCTAATTATTTCCGGGAACAAATGTGCTGCGCCCGCGGCCTAGTAATACATTATTATCAAGGACAAGCGCACATAGATATATTATATACACAAACAAGATGTACTACTAGCAGTCCAATCAATGGACTTCTATGACAACATTGTAATCTATCCCATAGTATTATTTCTAGAATAGACAGAGATATTGGTGTGTTAAGCAGGGGCACAGGATCAATTCGGCGAGAATGCGGTCGTTATTAAATTATTATTTCTGTGCGGCCCGGTAGCAAATGCACCACGGACCAGTACCGGTCTGCGGCCCGGCAAATGGGGACCCCTGTGTTACGGTACAGGGTGCTTTGATTCCAAAAATATGACGGCAACTGTCAAAACACTATGTAAAAAAAAAAATGCTAAACTGCCACACATGCATTTAATCTCCAAGAATATAACAATCTACCAACGTCAGATTTACATACAAAAGTGTTAACAACAAGCATTATAAAGTGATTGTGTAGCGTTAACCGTTTCCAACGATATTTATTATTTATTTTATTCCACTGACGGCTGCTGCAGTTATCAGAGTCTGAAGATGATGAGTCACGTCAATATGCGAATGCACGCAGCAAAGCAAAACGCCTAACGTGCACTTTGGACTTATACTAGTATTTGTTGATTTATGTTAGGCTACTTATTCATTTCCTTATGATTTAAAAAAGTAAATGTTTGGGCAATCTTCAAAATATATTCCATTTCACTCTGCATAATATAAGTCATTTGTACTTATTTTTCTGAATGTATGTTACATATATCTTTATTATAAAAAATAAAATTAAAAAAAAAAAAAAAAAAAAGGAAAGCAAAAGTAAACGTTTACATTAACTTCAGTTTTAATATACATCCTATGTTGTTAAGTAGTTAAAATTGAGATTTGGCATTTAGTATGTGAGGAAATGAGACAAAATAAAAATTAGGAGATGGAGGTTGGGGTTATTGCTGGTTCTGTTAACTTTTTTTTTGCAAATCATTGAAAACACACAATTTTGAATGAAAATCTGTTTTTGTATGTGTTACAGAAATAACTGTGCCAAAACAGTTTTCTTTGCATTTCAGTAGTTTTAGGAGTTTGACCCCCCCCCCCCCCCCCCAAAAAAAAGATGAAAATAAATAAATGGATAGATAGATAAATAAATAAATAAATAACATTTCTTACTCAGTGGCGACCTTTACGTCGGGGAGTTCCGGCAAAAAATTCTAGCCACTTTCACCCCTGGTCGTAACATATGTTGTAATGTCTAGAGTCGTTTCTACAAGTTCCAAAAAAGCAATGTGTGATCGGCATGTTCGTTTTTGAAAGATTACCAGAGAAAAGTAGCAGAATTAACATAGTTTCTATGCGAGGGCGGGCCTATAATGTCCCACTTCTACTTTACTTCTGCTTTACGATGCGACGTCACAGTCTAAAAATAGCATGCGCGCGGTACGCCATTGGGCTAACCTTCAAAAAGTATCAAAAGGGAAACATCAGTAGAACACACATGAAATTATATTTCACTTGCCTCATAGCAGAATTGTCAAAGTCAATAATTAATACTTTTCTCAGTCACCCCCACCCTTGTTTCTAGATGTTTACACGTGACTTGGGCAATTATGCTATTGGTCTAAAAATCTGTGGAGTGGGCTACAAGTGTCCCTTCTATCACGTCACTCAGTGCACAACACAATAACAAATTGACAGCTTGTCAAATACTAACTCTGAGCTAAAAAGTGCCATCCACCTTCCTTCATTTAGGCTCCTTAGATACTGCCTATAAAGGAAAGTGCTGTATAACTGACGCGTATCCAGCTGTTGCCATTCACACAACAAAATAATACCTTTGTATTCAAATAAACAGGATTTTTATACTGAAATAAAATTATTAGTTTTTCAGTGTGCTTTTGTTTAGCGGTAGCCATGTAAAATACAGTATGTGCCATGGTTCGATAAAGGTTAGGATATACTGCTTCAGAGACTGACACCATGTTTTTTCGCTGTGTATTTCTTGACATAAACATCTTTTTTCCACACTGAATCGTCCTGAGTGTAAGAAAAACTTCTCCAGCAGAGGATCCACTGGTCTTATTAGGCTTCCATCCCAGTCCTCAAAGCACCTGCTCCACTAAGTTTTGATTGTCAGGAGCCAACAACTGTCAACTTCTTGTGGAGTCCAAGTGGAGATGAGGAAATTGGAGGCGAAGTATTGCTTCAACAGATCTGGCTTCAACGAGCCTTTCCTCGGCTCTTTTGATCCCGACCGAGGAGAGGAAAAAAGGACTAACAAGACAGAAATGGACCGGCCGGTCGTCGCTTTGTGACAGTTTGGCAGGCTGACCACGCGCTCACGTCTGCCAGCGGACCTTCACACCTGCGTGGACTTCACCCGGCGGAGAGGAAGGCGTGCCCCCTGGTGGGCGGGACAGCCTGGCTGGGTGGCGCCATCCTCAGTTCGGTCTAGACTGAGCTGGTGAGGCACCGCCGCAAGGGGTGGTGCACGGGGGTGGGGTGCGGGATTGGCTGATGGTCATGTGATCTCAGAATATGGTAGCCCTGGAGCCTAAAACAGAAAAGAAGAGGAAGGCACAAAGAGCGTAAAATGGTAGGATCTTATTTACTTATGCCCTCTGTTCTGTTCCATGCCTCACTTAATTCACTTGAAGAAATAAACACCTTACCACAAACACCCATCCATATACACTAGTTTGTACAGCATCTTTCCTTATTTGGGTTGCTGGTGAGTTGGAGCATATCCCAGCTGACTTTTGGCCAGGTAAGGCAAGGTGTTTCCTGGACTGGTTGCCACCCAATTGCAGGGCACATACAGTATAGACTAACATGCACACGCACACCTTTGAAAAATTCTTGCATTCAACCTAATACAGGGTTCCTCAAGTTAATTTTAGGACTGTGAAACGATTAAAATTTTTAATCGAGTTAATCACAGCTTAAAAATGAATTATTCGTAATTAACCGCAATTCGAACCATCTCTAAAATATGCCATATTTTTCTGTAAATTATTGTTGGAATGGAAAGATAAGACAAGACGGATATATACATTCAACATACTGTACATAAGTACTGTATTTGTTTATTGTAACAATAAATCCACAAGATGGCATTAACATTATTAACATTCTTTCTGTGAAAGGGATCCACCGATAGAAAGACTTGTAATTCTTAAAAGATAAATGTGAGTACATGTTATAGTAATTTTATATTAAAACTAGGGTTGTTCCGATCATGTTTTTTTGCTCCCGATCCGATCCCGATCGTTTTAGTTTGAGTAGGCCTATCTGCCGATCCCGATATTTCCCGATCCCATTGCTTTTTTTGCTCCCGATTCAATTCCAATCATTCCCGATAATTTTTCCCGATGATATACATTTTGGCAATGCATTAAGAAAAAATGAATAAAACTCGGACGAATACATACATTCAACATACAGTACATAGGTACTGTATTTGTTTATTATGACAATAAATCCTCAAGACGGCATTTACATTATTAACATTCTTTCTGTGAGAGGGATCCACGGATAGAAAGACTTGTGACTTTGTATATTGTGACTAAATATTGCCATCTAGTGTATTTGTTGAACTTTCAGTAAATGATACTGTAGCCATGCCTAAATGCATGATGGGAAGTGGAACCATGACTGTGCGTAGTGCTACCAATTGATATATCTTCTCTGCGTTGGGAAATAACGTAAGGTGTTAAGAAAAAGTTCAATTGCTACCTTGCTTCCCCACATTGCTTCCCATGATATTTATATATATATATTAAAAAAAAAGGCATGGCCAATATTTTTTTGCCGATTCTGAGACTTTGAAAATGACGTGATCGGACCCATCCCGATCGATCGGGACATCTCTAATTAAAACCCCTCTGTATGTTTTCGTTTGAATAAAATTTGTAAAATTTTCAATCAAAAAAATACATGAATAGCTTGCCATTGTGGAAGGTACTGATTGAAATACACCACAAGGTGTCAAGGGCGAGTTTTAAATTAACTAAAGCTCTAGCCAAGTTTTTCTAGTGCGTTTTGACCCTTGACTGATGCTGTAGTTTCCGGATTCATTGTACCTTACGTTCATTTGAGTGTTTACTTCACAACGTACGAGACCTCTGATAGTTTGTTTATTGTGACTAAATATTGCCATCTAGTGTATTTGTTGAGCTAAGCGAAATGTTTCAATAGAGTTTAACCAAAGTCTTAGTATTATTTTGCATAGCTATTTTGATTGGGAATGCCAGTTCTCTTTGCATTGAGCGCTTTTCTTTTTGTGAACATTATTTTTTTTTGAGAGATAGGAATAATATTTTTGTTGTGCTTTCAGTAAATGACACTGTAGCGACTTAACTGTTCCGCACAAATGCATGATGGGAGGTTGGGCAACCACGACTGTCAGTGGTGGCTGCAAATGGTATAACTTCTCTGCGTTGTATACAATACAGGGTGTTAAGGAAAAGATCATCCCCTGTCACTCTTCCCCACGTTGCTTGCCACAATAATTATAATTGTTGTGGAAGAGATGACAAAACTTATGCCAATGAATTGCGCGGCCACAATGAATGCCTGTGTCCACACCACTCGCTTGTCTCTGCCTCTTAGCTCTCAATATACATAAAACGCGCCATTGTAGTCTGTTTGCAGCAATGCATGAGTGGGTCGTTCCGCGCATGCGTTAAATGGCTTAAATATTTTAACGTGTTTAATTTAGAAAAATTAATTGCCGCCCATTGACGCGATAAATTTGACAAGCCTAGTTAATTTAAATGCTTTTTAAGACCGAATTAAGACCATATAAAAAACAACAACTCACAGCCATATTGACCAAGAAAAACAAAATCTGAATTTGTGTTGATTTATTTTTTGAAAGAGGAAATGTGGGATGAGTGCAGGATATAACAAGGCAGCGTACTGAATAGGCTATTCATGCCACACCACCACATCGCAGACACAGGCCAAGTAGAGACGTTCTCGGCGTTCATCTTAAATTTTCGGGCAACCACAACACCTCTGCTTTCATGGTTGCTGTGGACCCAAACGATGAGCGTAGATCCACTCTTTTAAATCCACTAGCAATCGTAGCTAGGTTGAGATCAGTGCTTAATTTGTAAATCATAAACTGCCGGAACGCAAAGCACATATGACAGCGCAGGGATGACGGCACGGGAACAGGTCCCGGAACATATGCAGAAAATGGTGTTGAAAACAAAACACAAATGCCCACTTGCCATGCTGTGGGACTTTCCTTTTTTTCTTTCTTTTCTTTGTGCTTTTCTGACTCGTTTTGAACCGTCTTCCGTCTTTTTGAAAAAAAGACAGTAAATGCAACTGTCTTTTTGGCATGTTGAAATACCGTTTGATCCTGGCTGCTTGCTCCCCAGATGCCGCAAATTTCAACTTTTTTTTTTCCTTTCTTTTTTAATGTCGGGGGCGTGATTTGTTGGTCCAGCTTTTCAGTGCATCAATAAATCTCCGACTCTTTCAAATGACGTTAAATTTTTATAAACAACATGCAATTCTTGGGATTTCTTGTGGAAATGAATTTATGCATATTATTATTTTATCTTACACTGTAATGTCCGTAACTATGTGTAATATTCTGATATAATGTTTTCCGAGGCACCCTGAAGTGCACGCAACATTACTGTTGTTTTGATCCCGTGATGCTGGAGTGCGATAGAGAAGCACAGCCTGTGGAAAGCCCCAAGCTGTGTTCGTACTGTTAGCTCCATGTGTTAATAAAGAAACAAAGTTGTCAGCACGTCGTGTGTCCGATACCTTTGTTAAGAAAAAGCTCAAAACAAGACAATATGGGTTAGGGTTAGTAGTTAGCTGTGAGTAGTAGGAAGCAAAGGGGGAAAAGAGCGAGAAGCAAAAGTCTGTGGTTGAATGTGGCGGCAGTCTGCTATTATTTTGTTTATTGTTTTCCTATTGTTGCCACAATAAAGTGGAGAAAGCCATCAATGACTCCTCTCCTTCTTTCCCCCAAAAGTTTTTATATTATTATTATTTTATATGCACGAGACGTACCGGATCTGCCCAAATAAGTCCCGGAACACAGAGAGGCCAAAATCAAGAGGTGCCGGATCTTGTTCCGGCAAGATCCGGCTCAAATTAACTCCTGGTTGGGATGCAGGAGGGCTGCAGCACAAGCGGGCTAGTGTTAGCTGCTGTCACTTCGCTTACATTAGCAGCTTGCTGGCTGGCTTTAGCTTCTGTCTCTTCAGGACCGTGAGCAGCTGGTTGTTTTACACAGGCAATGGAGGGAGTTTGTTTCTTTCCTCTCATGGAGGTTATTTGCTTGGACGACTTAGCATGGGACTCTAGCACTTTCATGCCTACTGTACACAGCATAAGATGCAAAAAGCCTCGAACTCACTATTATCCACTGGTTTGAGCCAAAGGCGAAAGGACTGTTTACTCAACTACGTAAGTTTACATTTCCCCATCTCTCTAATATAAATGGTATGGCTAGGTGTACAAAAAAAAAAAAAAAAGCGTCCGTGTAGTGTATTACATTTTGTCGTGACATGGCATTCACGCGGGAATCCCGCGATTGATTGGCTCCGGCCCCTCGTTGATTTATTTAGGCTATCAAAATGACAAATTACACTTTTGAGGAGAAATGAGACACGGACAAGTTATACATCATGAATTTTAAGACCCAGATATGAAAATTCAATGCTGTTTAAAAAAGAATTTTAAAGCACTATTTCCCAATTCATAAATTCAATGCTTTTAAGACTTTTTAAGACCCCGCGGGAACCCTGTAATAAGTATGGTTTTGCAATGTGAGAGGAAGCTGGAGAGGGAAAACCTACCCAGATGACCTTACTTCAGGGTATCTGAAGGTTTAACTCTTTAATTTTATTTATTTATTTATTATCCATTATTGTTCGCAATAATGTTTGTCCACATTTCAGTTTGCTGACAGTACCCCATGAATTATTCCTCATGTTCGCAATAATGTTTGTCCACATTTCAGTTTGCTGACAGTACCCCATGAATTATTCCTCATGTTTTTGGGCACTTTGTAGACAAGCTATTCTTAGTAACATTCACACATATGCACGATTTACAGTCGGTCATGGATTTGACATGCAGTATGCAAGGAAGCCAGAATACCCAGAATAAAACCAAAGCAAAGCTTGGAGAGATCATACAATACAATTACCATGCTGACATTATGGGAAATCAAATTAGATCTTTTTATGTCTTCTTCCCCCACCCCTTACCTGAAGGCCACTTAACTTTTCGAGTGGACTCTCAACACGGGGCAAACTAAGCAGAGGAATTCCGGCTGGCGTCTCCAAAGTTTGCGGCGCTGGAGGCCGAGTGTTCTGCGTCGCAGTTTGGGCTGGCCGGAAATTGTTGATCACACAAGACACCTAGAAACAAGATCAAATTAGGAACCAGATGAAGGAACATCCCACAATCTCTCCTCTCACCAAGAAGGCAGCGATGGCTCCGCCGGTGATGAACCCAGCCAGGATGTCGCTCCAGTGGTTCCTGTGCTCCGTCACCCTCACCACGCCCACTAGCACGGCAAGCGATAGCAGCACTAGGCACAAGGTTGGCTTGGTCAGACGGGTCCCCTTAGTGCGGAAAACCAGGGTCACATACATCTAGAGTGAAATTATATGGAAACAAACAGAGATGAGTTGAAATAACTGCCACAAGAGGGTGCACTTCACTCACAAGACTAATAACGCCTCACAAATAAGTGCAACTATTAAAATTTGGGCTGTCAAAATTATCGCGTTAACGGGCGGTAATTATTTTTTTAAATTAATCACGTTAAAAGACGCATTTAACGCACATGCCCCGCTCAAACAGATTAAAATGACAGCACAGTGTCATGTGCACTTGTTACTTGTGTTTTTTGGTGTTTTGTCACCCTCTGCTGGCGCTTGGGTGCAACTGATTTTATGGGTTTCAGCACCATGAGCATTGTGTAATTATTGACATCAATAATGGCGAGCTACTAGTTTATTTTTTGATTGAAAATTTTACAAATTTGATTAAAATGAAAAAATTAAGAGGGGTTTTAATATAAAATTTCGATAACTTGTACTAACATTTATCTTTTAAGAACTGCAAGTCTTTCTATCCATGGATTTCTTTAACAGAATGTTAATAATGTTAATGCCATCTTGTTGATTTATTGTTATAATAAACAAATACAGTACTTTTGTACAGTATGTTGAATGTATGTATCCGTCTTGTGTCTTATCTTTCCATTACAACAATAATTTACAGAAAAATATGGCATATTTTAGAGATGGTTTGAATTGCGATTAATTACTTTTTAAACTGGGATTAACTCGATTAAAATTTTTAATCGTTTGACAGCCCTAAATAAAATCTAAACGAGAATATATTCACCACTTCAGTTGTTATCAGCAGCAGTCTGCACATAATCATTCGCTATAGTGAGTGTGCTTGGGTGGAATCTACTTGCTGGCTCGTTAGGAAGCCATTCTTGAACACAGGGGTAATTAAGAAGTTTGTTGGCTATTCATGAAGCAAAACACATTTCCTTTGGACCATTTACATTATGTGTGCTGACTTTGATGATTAAAAGTAAACGATGGAAAGCAGATAGATGTGGGTGTAGGTGGTAATGGATGGGGGTCCAAGCCTTATATGGCCACAGAGCGCATTCGAATGCAATTCAGTGCACCAATAAAACTGCTGAGGTACCTATAAAAATCCCCATATGCTGATTGTACATTATAAAACCTAATGTGCTTGATTATTGCATCTCATTTTTCATCAAAGGCATGATTTCAGAGGACTAGTTAGGAAAATGGCTTACGTCATGGAAAAGATATAATTTCAGATATAATGGAAAATATAGTTTTTAATGAATTGCATTTTACACAGTTGTCTTTCTGAAGTGGCTTCCCACTTATAAACAAAGGTGGGTAGAGTAGCAGAAATGTTTACCCAAGTAAGGGTAGCATTACTTGTAAATAATATCACTTAAGTAAAAGTATTCATCCAAAAATGTACTCAAGTACAAGTATTTGGTGAAAAGAATACTCAAATAATGAGTGTCATTGTGAGTAACTGCTTACATTGTTGTTGTTTTTTTATTTTTTTAACAATGGTATTATGTTTTCTAAGCACAACGTTATCTATATGAACTATTGTTTTGATGATACTGTACAATAACCCATTACATAACCACATTAAGCCAAAGAAGTACAAAAAAAAAAAAAAATCATTGAATTCCGGTGAGAGAAAAAAAATGACAGAAATGAAGCATTATTCATCCAAAGAGCATGAGTGCCCTCTGGTGGAGAAAACAGTTCCTAGTTTGAATAGTGATTAGTTCCTTCATAGTTACTATTAGAGAAAGAAATATAAGACATCAAAAGGGTCATATCTCCGGTTTAAAAACTGGGAGAGAGGTTAAAACCCCCGCTTTCGAGTCATGTCGAGGTCAGCGCTAGATGTCAAATTCCTGTACTTCATTTTTTACGGTGCTTTTAAGACGCCACGTGATTTAACAGGCTCTCATGAGCATAGAACGGCAAGCTAGAGTTTGAATGGTATAATGGAGTCATGTGATTATTGTGGCAAGGTCTCATTGGTGAAATTGCTAGAGCTACTCTTGGCATCGCTGGCAAAAAAAAAAAAAAAAAAAAAAAAAAAATCTAAAAGGAGAAAAATGTAACGACTCTTGTGTAGCCCAAAGTAGCAGAGTAGGAGTAGCGTTTTTTCTTCACAAATCTACTTAAGTAAAAGTAAAAAGTATGGCTTAGTAAAACTACTCTTAGGAGTACATTTTTCTCAAAAAGTTACTCAACTAAATGTAACGGAGTACATGTAACGCGTTACTACCCACCTCTACTCATAAAGTGTTAAACAAAACAACCAACACGGCATACCTCAAATTGTTCTGCACGTCTGCTTAACACCTCTGTAGTGGGCCATATTATAAACTGACCCCTCCACCACACTTCACATAAACGGTCCTAAGTCAGCAAACTAACAATTTGGAATTTGCAGATACAACATGCAATAATAAACGGCAAAGTAGATTAAACCTTATTAGAGCTTAAACAGGTGGGAAGCAGAAAACATACTTTTACCATAATATTTAGACTATAAGGCAGAGGTTGCGCTAGACATTTTCGTTGTCTGTCATTTTGACTGACAGGGTCATAAAAATCCGGTCATAATCTATTTTTACCCGTCACTTAAATTTTTAAAATGATAATGATGACATATTCAATAGTATTTAGTTTTCATTCATTTTTAATTAATATTGTAACGCTTGCTTGGCGGCGAAAAATCAGACACGGAAGTCGTGGTATTTTTCTCCCTCTTTTTACTCTGCTTACCGCCAACAACACCAACAAAACAACAACTCCACCCCCAAAGAAAAAGAGGCAACTATAAAGACCCCAATCACCAACGTCACACAATGATCTTAATTGTGGTTGTCAGCCCAAAATCTTCTAAATATATATTAAATGCATCTTACCAGATATAAAATGACTACTACATAGTCTGTGGTGATCGTTTGGTGCCCAGATTTCTTGTCGAATTACAGCAGTCCATCTCGCTCTCCACTTCGGGTCTCTCAGAATACGGTAGAACTTCAAGTCTCTCCGTCTATCTTCTCTGTTACTGCATCCGACCGCCACACATGCCTTCACCATTTTGATTATTAATGTTAACGAGCAGAAAAACACGCCGTAATAGGAGGCATGTACGTAGCGGTAATGTGTAAACACGACGAGCTGACGGATAATATGGCGGCTCCAGTCAGGGGGGCGTCAGTTTTGACGTCATGTGATTGGGGTCTATACACAGGCGGCAATCTAGTCCACCAATTGGATGACGCGCTGGCACACCGGGTGCACCAATAAGAACCTCGCGGTGATGTGACAATCACGGTGCCGCCGCCAGACCCCGGTGACGCTACAATATTCTGACAGAATAGCCAACGACGTCATGCATTAAGAGAGACAATAGCTAATTAATATGCTCACTCGCCACCCTGTGGTCTGGGGTGTGAATTGCAACCTGTCAAAATGACGGACGGACTTCAGTTTTTTCCGTCACCGTTTTAAAAAACCGGTCAACGACGGAAAATATTCGGTTAACGCGACCCCTGCTATAAGGTGCCCTTAAAATCCTTTATTTTCCTAAAAAGTTGACAGTGTGCCTTATGTATTAATTTTGGTTGTGCTTAATGACCTCGGGCCAAAGTGTATTATACTGCTACAGTAGAGTGTTGCAGACACATGTTCATCATTCGTCAAACCCATATCTAAAACAATGAAACAAACAATACAAAAAATAAATAAAACAAGATTAACAATATTAAAATATAAAGATCAAATTCAGTAAATAGATGCACTAAAGAGCCTTAAAATAAAATGCCACCATATGTAAGAAAATGAACTCCTGTGCACTTTTTAGTCTGGAAAATATAAAAGTTATACATTTCCATCTACAAGCAAAATAGGAAATCTCAAATGGAAATGGGTAAATAATATCATTGAATGAAACCCAACAGCAGCAACACCAACATTCCACCAGCTGGCGCCAGAGTATCTGCTTTGGCCTAAACACAACAGCGACTCAAGGAAGTTCTCTATAAAGATGGAGGATGGGTTCCAAAATAAATCAGAACATATGCAACTGCCGCACCTTAAATGTGTGAAGGTTCACTATGTATTTCCAGTAGGCTATGCTATAATTTTTTTAGTTCCACCGAAAGAGTGTCAAATAAAGACATCTAAGAATTGGTTTAATCGAGAAAATAGAAGTCACAAAATGTTTGCAGGTGTATGCTGCATTTTATCTTAAAGGGGAAGTTCAGAATTTTTGACATTAGGCTTAATCACCGAGTTAGCAGGAGTTTAACCCTTGAGAGTCGAAGGACGCGCCGGCGCGTCCTCAGCGCACGTCGTCTTTGAAGCGCCCTCGCGTTTTAATTACGTCACCCACATGCCGTTGGTTGGTCTCGTTTTAAAGTGCGGAAGTTGCGGTTTACTCGCGTTGTTATTTGAAGTCAATCGACCAACTAAAACGTGAGATATTGTCATTTAAGTTTGATAGTTTTATTGTCCTCTCAAAAAAACATTAAAACGCTGCATGGATCATTTGTTTATGTCTATATTTCCATCATTTCTTGTCCTTTTTCAAAACGGAAGCTCCATGAAAAAAACACAAATCAGACGAACCCTTTCGAAGTCACAGTGGAAGCACAAAATGCGTTTTTTTTTTTTTTTTTTTTTAATAAATATAACTGCCGTGCGAGGTTCCACCGAACGAGAGGGAGGAGTGTTCTGAAGCAGCGAGGTGGCGACCGACGGCCGTTTGAATCGAGCGAGCGAGCGACTTTGTGTGACTTTGAGAATGAACGGACAACTAAATTTAGCGCAAGCAATTGTGCTTTTTGATCAACTTGAGGAAGAGGATGGTCCAAATTCGTCATCATCGCCTTCTTCGGAAGAGTCCTCGAGTGAAGATAGTGACGGATTTGAACGCGTGGGTGACGCCATCGACGAGCAGAGGTAAACCAACTCACTCTTTTTTTTTATGCTGAAAACGTTTCTTTTGATATTGCAAGACAAAGTTAATTTTGATGCAATATAAGTGTGTGTTTGTGTATATAATAATAAAATGTGCATATCAGATCAAAGTCGTACGTGCACTGTGGGTATCCCAGGCAGGAATTTATAATTTGTGGTGTTCTTCTTTCTATATGAAGATTAGGGATGTAGCACATATTCAGCTGTGGTATTCTTTCTATTGTCATACATATAGATATCCATTATTATTTATTTCTGTATATATTTTTATTTTATACTTTATTATTTTCATAAATACTGACTTTATTTTCATGTACATTTATAGTGACAATGAAAGTAAAGTGAAATGAAAATGGAAGGGTGGAAAGAGGACCGACACCCCATGGAAGTGTGGGCTGTGTGAAGTAGGCCTGTGTCTAATTCCAGGACGGAACTGCTTTTCGGAGTGGCGTGCCTGAAAAAAATTTAACTTGTTTATTGTAAATATTTTTGAAAATACTTTTTTCCCCAGTGTTATATATACATATTTTTTCCCCACAATCAGTCTTCTCAATTTGGGTATATAAATGTGTGTTCAACAAGCTTGATTGTGTGTACATAGTTTTAATCAGGTGATGGGCCGCAATACCTAAACTCATAAAGAGATGGCCTCTAAACACTTTTTGTGTTAGATGGTATATTTTTTCACTGTTCTTCACTGTTTGGTCTGCTGTATATAACCTGTTTTGACTAGAGCACGTATAAAGGCAAAAAACGCCTAGGGCTATACCTGTTGTTTATGTTGAATTGTCAAATATAAGACTATTCATTCTAAATTTTTTTGGTTGAATGTTCATCCTAACATGTTGAATAAATATTACAAAGTTTCAAAACGGTTCGTTACGCATGTTTGGTTGTCAATTGGACATCAATATTAAAAATTTTGACAAAACGATTTTGGAATTTTTGGTCTTTTTGGGCCCAAAATGATGATTTATAATTGGTCAGTGAAGGAAACAACAGTTTGGACATGAAGTTCAAGGTGTCACAAAAAAAGGGACCAAACCAGGCCATCGTAAACAATTCTTTCTTTGAAATATAAAGGCAACTTCAAAGGCATGCAAAATCCGACAAAATAGGCCCAGACCTTAAAGGGTTAATTAGTTGGTGGAGTTGGTCTCAACAAATTCCAGTTTGTCAGATATTTGTTAATTTCAGGCGCGAGTCAATGGTACAATCTTAGCGTGCCAAAATAAAACAATATTAACAAATCTAAGATAGTCAAATAAATTCAAAATGCAGATCATTGTTCGAAACACCCATGCGGCTAAAACTACGGTGGCCGAGAGGTGTCAGGCGAAATGCAAAATCCAAACACTTTGCAAATAGCAAAAAGCATGAACCCCAATTGCAAACGCCTTGCAAACAAAAAAAAGCACGAACGCAAACTGCCACAACACGATCCCCAATTCCTAAAGCCCGATTGCAAATTGGCAAAAGCACGAACCCCAATTGCCACAACACGGTGCAAAAGGCTTGTAGCAAAAACAGCAAAATCACACAACACAACAGCAAAATCACGCAGCACGACGGCAAGAGGATGACCCGGAAGTTAAAAAAAAAAAAACTAGGTCTGTCAAACAATTAAAATTTTTAATCGAGTTAATTACAGCTTAAAAATTAATTAATCGTAATTAATCGCGATTTAAACCATCTAAAAAATATGCCATATTTTCTGTAAATGATTGTTGGAATGGAAAGATAAGACACAAGATGGATATATACATTCAACATACGGTACATAAGGACTGTATTTGTTTATTATAACAATAAATCAAAAAGGTGGCATTAACATGAGTAACATTCTGTTAAAGCGATCCATGGATAGAAAGACTTGTAGTTCTTAAAAGAAAAATGTTAGTACAGGTTATAGAAATTTTGTATTAAAACCCCTCTTAATGTTTTCGTTTTAATAAAATTTGTAAAATTTTCAATCAAAAAATAAACTAGTAGCCCGCCATTGTTGATGTCAATAATTACTTACACAATGCTCATGGGTGCTGAAGCCTATAAAATCAGTCGCACCCAAGTGCCAGCAGAGGGCGGCAAAACTCCATAAAACACAACAAGTGAGCGTTTCACTGTACTGTCATTTAAATCTGTCTGAGCGGGGCATCTGCGTTAATTGCGTCAAATATTTTAATGTGATTAATTAAAAAAAATTAATTAACGCTCGTTAACGTGATAATTTTGACAGCCCTAAAAAAAAACCACACAAAAAAAAAACAATGACAACACTTTATATATTGCTATATGTGTTTTGTGACCATCTTACCCCCCCCCCCCCCCCCCCTGCATGTCAATTGTTTTCGCTGCAAAAGTTTTGTTTGTGCTGCTTTCGTTTTAGAGAGTCAGCTAGGTTTTTCAGGTACAGTATTATGCTTTTATTGAGATATTATTTTCGTGTGGGGACGTCACTCGTTTGGCTCCCGCGGCTAATGGAGCGTACCAACTCTCTCAATAACCAAGGGGTGTCTTAACAACTAGCACGAACGTAGCACAAACGAATGGCAACACTTCGGGACCATTTTGGAGTAAATGTGGGGCTTAGAGAGACGTCATCACTCGAAATTAATATTTCAATCCCCCCAATTTACTTCAAAATGTACCTGAATTTGTTTGTGTTATGATCGTGCTAGTTGTTGGGACACCCCTCTGTTATTGATCGATTCGGCATGCTCCCTTAGTCGCGGGAGCTAAGCTAAGGAAAAGCTACGAGTGACGTCACCACTCGAAATTAATAAAATAATTGTAATATCTCTAAAAGCAGCACGAACAAAACTTTTACAGCACAAACGATGAACATCATTTTTATATAAATTTGCATCTGGGGGGGGGCGCAACTTTGCGGAGGTCTGTAGAGATGGTCACAAAGCACATATAGCAATATACAAAGTGTTGTCCTTTTTTTTTTTTTTTTTAACTTCTGGATCATTCTCTTGCCGTCGTGCTGGGGGATTTTGCTGTTGTGTTGCGTGATTTTGCTGTTGTGCGGCGAGCCTTGTCCTGTCGTGTTGTGGCAATTGGGGTTCGTTCTATTGCCAATTTGCAATCACAATTTATTAATTGGGGCTCGATCGTGTTGTGGCAGTTTGCATTCATGTTTTTTTTTTTTGCAAAGCATTTGCAATTGAAGTTCCTGCTTTTGCCAATTTGCCGTCGCGCTTTAGGAATTGGGGATCGTGTTGTGGCAGTTTGCATTCGTGCTTTTTTCTTTTTCAGAGTGTTTGCAATTGCGGTTCGTGCTTTTTCCTATTTGCAAAGTGTTTGGACTTTGCATTTCGCCTGACCCTTCTCGGCCACCGTATAAAACAATGTCAGAGCAAACTGCCGTAATTCTTGTCATTCTGCAGGACTATTTTTTAAACGCATAATGCAACCAAAATAAAGAGGAGTGCTTTGGCCTCTTGTGCTCATGCTGCATTTGAGGAAGGAGGGATTTATCCGGGAGTTGTTTTCATCAAAAGACATTTTGACCTCCAGCAAACCTGTCTTCTTGATAGTGATCAAATAGTGGAGGAAAAACAACGGCTGAGGTAAAAAGAACACACAGTAAACTCCCTTCTTTAGTTTCACTATTGACGGTATGCTTTTCGACAGGCAGCACCACTTTGTCGAGTGACGTTAGTCGTGATGTCTGGGTACTATTTTCCGACTTCACGACTAGGATCTCCCAGTTCTGGTGGCGTTTCAATGATATACAGTATTTCCAGGTCGGAGGTTGGAAACTCCGACTTTCCACCTTCCTCGAATGCAGCATCAGTCTTCTGAGTCGACTGAAGGACGGCAGCATGGTGAAATGTGCATTTAGAGGAATAAGACAGAAGAAATGGACAAACACAAGTTTCCACAAATTTCCTATGAAGAATGAGGAACAATATAAATTGTGGTTACTTGGTGCTGGGTAAGACACAAAAAAAAAATCACTCTGCCCTGCAGAGTTGCTGGATTACATGTACACACTACAATTATTGACATGCAATGGTAAGTTTTAATAACTTTTAATAACTTTATCCTAAAAACATAGCCAACACTATTGATTGCATGGGTCATTGGTGATTTTCATGCGTGCATATGTTGTTTTTTATTGGCATGCTAAGATTGTACCATTGACTCACACTAGCTTAGCCACTCCAGAGCCCTGAAACCAACAAATAACTAACAATTGGTTGAAATCAACTCCACCGACTAATTGAACACCTGCTAACTCGATGATTAAGCCTAATGTCAAAAATTCAGAACTTCCCCTTTAAGTCAGGTGGAATAGTTTCTAGTTTTACTGTGATCTTAATGAGGACGATATGAAGAATCAGGAACTTTTAGTTACCACAGTGTAGATGGCCGAGTAAAAACTGAGCGCCGCATCTTTGGAGGGGAACGATTTGCGGGCGGACACCACCAAGAAAGGGTTCCCTGTGCAGGCGCGTTGCTCGGTGATGTACTGAAGCGAGGACTGGCAGCCAAGCGCCGTGTAGTTTGGTTTGCAGGCGCTCAGAAAATGAGGTGTCTGGTTCCCCGTAACCACTTGACCCGCGTTGGCAAAGATGGTGGTTGTGAAGAGACCGAAAGAGTATACGCCTGCGTGGACAAGAAAAGGAGTGACATATGAATGATCTGGAGGGATTGAGAAGTCACACTGACTTGTGACAGTACCAACAGATATCAACGTATATGGCAATTTTTTTATTATGAGCAAATATAGTGAATAATCCTAAAAAAACGGGACATAGTGCTTTCTTTACACTGTTTAATGCCACTCCCAATTGAACCTGCTAAACTAAAATTTAAAAAATTAGGGGCAGTTTACATGGCGACTCTGCGACACCAAGACGCAATGACTGTGTTGCGGAATGGCCTCTCCTTTCTATGGTGTTGGCGAAAACGGAAGACAAAGATGAAAACTATTGAATCCGGGCTCCAAAGTGGAAGGATTCCATTGCGGGGGCTTGAGGGGTCTGCTTCCGCATCCATATCAAGGGAAAGCTCCCGCGCCAATAACGTCAGCACTCGACACGTCACATTGGGCGTGCGCAACGGTGCTACTAAACATTAAAAACAGCAAATATGGCAAAACGTCGGCTTTAATTTACTGTTTTTATAATATACTTAATTAAAATATGTTGAATGTTTCCATTTTTGTGCCTTTTGGAGCAAAAGAAAAATCCCATTGCTTGGAGTGGGTGGGTATGTTATCTTCCGGGCTGAGGAGGTTGTTGGGTTTATAGTGCATCATTGGCTGTTGCCTTGTATATCTGCACTGCCCCCTAAGGTCTGGCATGAATACTACATCATTTTCACGCGGAATTGCAACATTGTTCGAATGGCGATGGAACAATATAAATGCAAGTTTGAAATTGTTTGTATTCTCGGAGAGTCACCATGTAAACGGCCCCTAAGATAACATGTATTCAACCAATTACGTTTAAATGGATTGGATGTCAATTGCTGTCAACAGGAGTAAACGAGTTACAGGAAAAAGAATTTAAAAAAGAAAAACTACCTTACATCATATATATATATATATATATATACAGTGCCTTGCAAAAGTATTCGCCCCCCTTGAATCTTGCAACCTTTCGCCACATTTCAGGCTTCAAACATAAAGATATGAAATTTAATTTTTTTGTCAAGAATCAACAACAAGTGGGACACAATCGTGAAGTGGAACAACATTTATTGGATAATTTAAACTTTTTTAACAAATAAAAAACTGAAAAGTGGGGTTTGCAATATTATTCGGCCCCTTTACTTTCAATGCAGCAAACTCACTCCAGAAGTTCAGTGAGGATCTCTGAATGATCCAATGTTGTCCTAAATGACCGATGATGATAAATAGAATCCACCTGTGTGTAATCAAGTCTCCGTATAAATGCACCTGTTCTGTGATAGTCTCAGGGTTCTGTTTAAAGTGCAGAGAGCATTATGAAAACCAAGGAACACACCAGGCAGGTCCGAGATACTGTTGTGGAGAAGTTTAAAGCCGGATTTGGATACAAAAAAATTTCCCAAGCTTTAAACATCTCAAGGAGCACTGTGCAAGCCATCATATTGAAATAGAAGGAGCATCAGACCACTGCAAATCTACCAAGACCCGGCCGTCCTTCCAAACTTTCTTCTCAAACAAGGAGAAAACTGATCAGAGATGCAGCCAAGAGGCCAATGATCACTCTGGATGAACTGCAGAGATCTACAGCTGAGGTGGGAGAGTCTGTCCATAGGACAACAATCAGTCGTACACTGCACAAATCTGGCCTTTATGGAAGAGTGGCAAGAAGAAAGCCATTTCTCAAAGATATCCATAAAAAGTCTCGTTTAAAGTTTGCCACAAGCCACCTGGGAGACACACCAAACATGTGGAAGAAGGTGCTCTGGTCAGATGAAACCAAAATTGAACTTTTTGGCCACAATGCAAAACGATATGTTTGGCGTAAAAGCAACACAGCTCATCACCCTGAACACACCATCCCCACTGTCAAACATGGTGGTGGCAGCATCATGGTTTGGGCCTGCTTTTCTTCAGCAGGGACAGGGAAGATGGTTAAAATTGACGGGAAAATGGATGCAGCCAAATACAGGAACATTCTGGAAGAAAACCTGTTGGTATCTGCACAAGACCTGAGACTGGGACGGAGATTTATCTTCCAACAGGACAATGATCCAAAACATAAAGCCAAATCTACAATGGAATGGTTCAAAAATAAACGTATCCAGGTGTTAGAATGGCCAAGTCAAAGTCCAGACCTGAATCCAATCGAGAATCTGTGGAAAGAGCTGAAGACTGCTGTTCACAAACACTCTCCATCCAACCTCACTGAGCTCGAGCTGTTTTGCAAGGAAGAATGGGCAAGAATGTCAGTCTCTCGATGTGCAAAACTGATAGAAACATACCCCAAGCGACTTGCAGCTGTAATTGGAGCAAAAGGTGGAGCTACAAAGTATTAACGCAAGGGGGCCGAATAATATTGCACGCCCCACTTTTCAGTTTTTTATTTGTTAAAAAAGTTTTTAAATTATCCAATAAATTTTGTTCCACTTCACGATTGTGTCCCACTTGTTGTTGATTCTTGACAAAAAATTAAAATTTTATATCTTTATGTTTGAAGCCTGAAATGTGACGAAAGGTTGCAAGGTTCAAGGGGGCCGAATACTTTTGCAAGGCACTGTATATATATATTTATATACATATCTACATTTAGAGGGAGAGAGAGAGGGAGAGAGAGAGAGAGAGAGAGATCTATTGTTGCAAGTTCACCCACTTAGAAAATAGGCATCTAAAACTTCAATCATAGATGCATTTCAACTTATAGAGACATAATCTAAAAAAAAAAATCCAGAAGTCACATTGAATGATTTCACGGTATTGCAATTACAGCTCTAAAATGTAAAAAAAATATATATATATATATATATATATATTTTCTTTTTCTTTTTTTTCCATTGAACAGGATTTTTATTTTTCAAAACATACAGTGCCTTGCAAAAGTATTCAGCCCCCTTGAACCTTGCAACCTTTCGATACATTTCAGGCTTCAAACATAAAGATATAAAATTTTAATTTTTTGTCAAGAATCAACAACAAGTGGGACACAATCGTGAAGTGGAACAAAATTTATTGGATAATTTAAACTTTTGTAACAAATAAAAAACTGAAAAGTGGGGCGTGCAATATTATTCGGCCCCCTTGCGTTAATACTTTGTAGCGCCACCTTTTGCTCCAATTACAGCTGCAAGTCGCTTGGGGGTATGTTTCTATCAGTTTTGCACATCGAGAGACTGACATTCTTGCCCATTCTTCCTTGCAAAACAGCTCGAGCTCAGTGAGGTTGGATGGAGAGTGTTTGTGAACAGCAGTCTTCGGCTCTTTCCACAGATTCTCGATTGGATTCAGGTCTGGACTTTGACTTGGCCATTCTAACACCTGGATACGTTTATTTTTGAACCATTCCATTGTAGATTTGGCTTTATGTTTTGGATCATTGTCCTGTTGGAAGATAAATCTCCGTCCCAGTCTCAGGTCTTGTGCAGATACCAACAGGTTTTCTTCCAGAATGTTCCTGTATTTGGCTGCATCCATCTTCCCGTCAATTTTAACCATCTTCCCTGTCCCTGCTGAAGAAAAGCAGGACCAAACAATGATGCTGCCACCACCATGTTTGACTGTGGGGATGGTGTGTTCAGAGTGATGAGCTGTGTTGCTTTTACGCCAAACATATCGTTTTGCATTGTGGCCAAAAAGTTCAATTTTGGTTTCATCTGACCAGAGCACCTTCTTCCACATGTTTGCTGTGTCTCCCAGGTGGCTTGTGGCAAACTTTAAACGAGACTTTTTATGGATATCTTTGAGAAATGGCTTTCTTCTTGCCACTCTTCCATAAAGGCCAGATTTGTGCAGTGTACGACTGATTGTTGTCCTATGGACAGACTCTTCCCACCTCAGCTGTAGATCTCTGCAGTTCATCCAGAGTGATCTTGGCTGCATCTCTGATCAGTTTTCTCCTTGTTTGAGAAGAAAGTTTGGAAGGACGGCCGGGTCTTGGTAGATTTGCAGTGGTCTGATGCTCCTTCCATTTCAATATGATGGCTTGCACAGTGCTCCTTGAGATGTTTAAAGCTTGGGAAATCTTTTTGTATCCAAATCCGGCTTTAAACTTCTCCACAACAGTATCTCGGACCTGCCTGGTGTGTTCCTTGGTTTTCATAATGCTCTCTGCACTTTAAACAGAACCCTGAGACTATCACAGAGCAGGTGCATTTATACGGAGACTTGATTACACACATTTGGATTCTATTTATCATCATCGGTCATTTAGGACAACATTGGATCATTCAGAGATCCTCACTGAACTTCTGGAGTGAGTTTGCTGCACTGAAAGTAAAGGGGCCGAATAATATTGCACGCCCCACTTTTCAGTTTTTTATTTGTTAAAAAAGTTTAAATAATCCAATAAATGTTGTTCCACTTCACGATTGTGTCCCACTTGTTGTTGATTCTTGACAAAAAAATTAAATTTCATATCTTTATGTTTGAAGCCTGAAATGTGGCGAAAGGTTGCAAGATTCAAGGGGGCCGAATACTTTTGCAAGGCACTGTATTAGCACACTGAAACATAAGTATAATGTTAAGTTAAAATAATTTTTTTTTAAATTCTAAATAAAATTAAAATAAATGGAGTCCTTTAAGTGAGCCTCAACTAACAGCCACAGCTCAACATTATTACCATCAGAACAAAATAATTGAATTATTTTCCATAAAAAGCAAGCGTGTATGACTCGTATCATATTACATTATACACACACACTCTCTTTGTCAACACAAAGAGACAGAAAAAACACCAAGGTTTACAACCGCTAGACACATTAAACACGCTGGAGTTAACTCTCGTAGCTGGTGGGAAACGTTCATGTCAGTGTTTACTAACCTTTAATTTTGTATAAATGCGAAATCATATTCGAGGTATTGCCTCCTCGGCAGCCACCCTCCGCAAATATGTTTTACATATCGGTTGGCCCTCCTCCTCTGAGCCACGCCCGTCTGTAGCTTTTCTGTAGCCTGAGTATTCTCAGACCAGCGATTTCGTTTTCTTCGATGAGGGAAAAAGTTCAGGAGTTTCACCTCCTCCAGCCATCGTGTTGTAGAGCTGACTCACTGACATTGAGCAACAACCGGTGGGGGAGGTTTGAGCCTTAGAGCGGCAAGCGAGGGATTACTCCATGCATTTTTGGGACATAAAAAATAGCTAATACCTTAGGCACGGTATGACGGAAAATTTTTGCGGTTTTGAAACCTTGACGTTTTCATACCATGGTATACCTTGAAACTGGTAATCGGCACGTCTAATCCAGAGCCATGTTTAAGTCTGTCAAATTAACTATAATATAAAAAATATTGCAATAGAGCAATGGGCTCTTTCTGCCTCATACACAAACTGTAAGAGTTTTAGCTTAAGTCCCAAAAAAAATGGACACCCCTTCTGAATTTAACAAAAGAGGCGGTTCTTAGATACAAAAAAACTAGGGCTGACCCAGAAAGCGTACAATCCTGCGGAGAAGCGGGTTGAAATAGCAGCAGTCTGCGGTCACGATGGTCTTCTCCTGAGCTCCCTCTGACTTGACAAAGAAACTGGTCACTTCTCCAATCAGAATCTGGGACAGTAACAGAAGAGAAAGAAAAAAAGAAAGAGGGACAAAGAGCATGACACTCAAATGGAGATAAAGCTGTGTGTTTAAGTGCTGATGACCCTTACTGACTATTCTGTCATTTTAATGTAGTGCACTGCAAATAATTCATGAGTGTTCCTCCCTCTCCGCCCGGCAGCGATTATGCTGTAATGTTGCCTTGGCCTGCCTGCTTTTGCTTTGTTTTGCCATTTTTAAGCTTTAATAAACCCAAACATCAGCAATTACTCAATAGCAACCCTGCACAATTTCATTTCATTACCTCCTCAAAATTTACTGCTATGTCTGACCACTACTTCATTAAATTTGAAGTCTTAGCCCATTGTTATCGTTCGGACCACAACTAGGACTGTAGTGGTCACAACATTAATCCTTCAACTACTACTGCCGCCTCCGAGCTGCCACCCTCAGTAATTGCTCCATTTACTTCTAATGCTGACTCAATTGATAATCTCTCGAACAACTTTAATAACAGTTTGCATAACGCTCTTGACACCGTAGCCCCATTAAGACTTAACACATTCTAAAAGACGCACTCTTTGGTTTACAGTGAAAACTCGAGCACTTAAACCAGGGGTGCTCATGCTTTTTTGCTCCAAGGGCATATTTTGATTTAATTATTATTATTATTTTTTTTTTTACATTTTATCAACGTTTACACCAGTGTTCACATGGCTGTTGAGTTTGGTGAATTTTGAAGCATTCTGAGGGGTCAAAGTAGGGCTCAAAGCATCGGCGGGACAAAGAATGACTGCTAGGGGGCGCTACATAGTGTATTTGGAACTTGTCTTTACACTGTATCAAAGATTGCACCTGTCTTGACCTGCCTGCCGATTTTGGTGCATTTTGAAGCATTTTAAGGGGGTCAAATTGAGCTCAAAGGGGCTGTGGAACAACGAATAACTATAATAATAACAAAAATACCGAGGAACCACAATGGGTTACCTAAAAAAAAAACATTGCGACCTGCATCTCCATGCTGTTCAATTATGGATGTGCTCTAAGTCAAATCAAATCAACTTTTATTTGTTTTAGACCAAATCACAACAACAGTTATCTCAAGGAGAAAACAAAACATGTTTTAAGGTGCAGTAGCCCTACGCTGGATTTCGACTTACTTGAGCATTGTAGGGTTTTGTTTTGTTTTTTTGCCCACCCAGGTAAGAATAGTTAATGCCCACCCACACCTGGCATCCTAGTAACACCATTGATTAACAACGTACTTACACTAAATTTTTTTTTGTTTTGATGCCGTGAGGTACCCACATTAGCATTGCGATCGACTGGACGCGATCCACGCAATGGGCACCCCATTGCAAGTCCCACTAATTCAATGCCAAGCAATCAACAATTTAAATCGCAATTTTATGTACATACACAATTAGTGCTGCAACGATTAATTGATTAACTCGAGTAATTCGATTACAAAAAAAGCTTTGAATCAGATTTTGCTGCTTCGAGTATTCGTTCAATCAGAGTGGCGTTGTAAAACTCAAAATGGCTGAAGTTTGAAATTTTTGTTAGTTTTTTTTTTTTTTTTTAAATGCATTTGTAATTTAGGTTATGGGTATATCTGGCCATTTTTTGTAGATATATGTGTTTGAATGATTTGTTAACTCATTCACTCCCAGCCATTTTCACCGGAGCAAGGCCCTACGCTCCCAGCCGTTTTACAAGATTTTGACTGATTTTGCAGGGCCCACAGAAAATTCTGTACTATTGCTATATAAACATGGAACCCACCAAAATAAAGATTAGACTCTCTTCTTTCAGCAGAAAAAAAGTTAGTTCATATCTTTTTTCCATTCTTTAGAAATCTGCTTCAGAAAATAGCTTAGTTTAAGCAATTTTCCAATTTCTGATGAAAAAACGGAGAAATTGAGCTTTTTGTGAAAGCATACATTTCAAACATAACTTTGACTTATACACAGCTATTTTTTGCTTTAGTTACATTCCGAACATCTGAATAATGTTTTCCTTTTACAAAATAAGATAAACAAAAAGACAAATAGAGCTTTTGATAGCAAAGTAACCATTTATTTACACATAACTAACTGAAACATGATGCTGTTCTGGTTGCGACTGCCAGTTAAACTTTACCCTCATCGCCGTCTGTCTCATAAAGATGAATTTTTTCGAGTCTCTGCGGGCTCTGCTTGTGAGCAGCACGGACTCAAAGACATCGTCCGCTGCACTAGTGGCCTCGGTCGTCCAGCGCCTGGCATCCCGGGCGTTCTACCGGTTGTTCTGCTCGGTCATCCGCCGCCTAGCATCCATTCGGTCGTCTTTCGCCGGCACCCAGCCGTGCGGCTTGGCCGTTCGTTGCTGTTGAATCGGGTTGCGGGTCTTATAAAATGCGCTACTGCCCTCCAGTGGCCAGTTTTATTGTTCTAAAATGGATTTTCAGCTTTGTGCTTTGGAGCTAAATTGAATCACGACCCAGAGATGTCTTTTTTGATTAAAAAAAAAAAAAAAAACGTATAAGACGTTTGGGACACTGAAATAATTAAAAATATAACGTATTTATACGTTTTTGGGAGCGAATGAGTTAAGAGCATCGTTTAAAAAAAAAAAAAAACGATAGCATTTAAGCTAGAAGACTTTTGCTTTACAACTTAGCCAACTGTTTTTTTGGTTAATTTTTTTATACCATTTGACGCTAAGCAAGTATATCAATTTATTTTTAAATGAAAGTGCAATCCTGCAAATTTTGAAGAAACACAAGGGATATTTATTTTGTAGTCACATTTAATGCTCTTTTGAAAGTGCAATCTTAGCAAGCCTTTGTTTTACAGCTCCTAAAACTTGTTCTGTAACGCATTAAATGTTCCCATCCCGATTACTCGATTATTCGAACTAACAAATCGATAGATTAATCGACGACTAAAATAATCGATAGCTGCAGCCCGATACACAAGTACGAATAGAAAATACACTCAACATTCCGCTGTAGAAGGCCCGAGCCGAGAGTCAAACCCACCACCTCTCGACTCAGATGCAGTTGTGCTAAGCATAATAAAATCTTTCTAAATAGAAAGTAAAGTAAATATAAAATAAAACATGTTTTTAGTTATTTCACCTTTTCTTGCTAAGTACTACATAATTAAACACGTGTTCATTTATAGTTTTATTACCTTCAGAGTGAATTCACCTTGTAAATCGTCATGAAAATAAAGAAAACGCACAAACGAGAAGGTCTGTCCAAACACTTGACTTGTACTGTATGTGCTATAAGGAATCCAGTTCACGGAATATTGATCCATTTTTGGCAAGTAAATAAATTCAACCAAGCATCACGTAAGTCCAGTTTTTCTCTTACAGCAGCATGATAGATGTAGGTTACAAGCCCATACAAAATGCATGGCTCATGGTTTGGAGTGCCGGGTGAAGCTAATGCACCACAAGTAGCTCACGTTGCAACAGTGTGAGTGACAGATGGATGACACCACCAGAGAGCTGCTAATAAAGATTCACTGAGAATGATGTGGCTTCATCATAAATAAGGTATTTGGGAATATGACCTGCTCAACACTGCATAAACAAGCAGTGCTCAGGTGATCTGGTACAAGTATGCTTTTTTCTTGTTTTTATTATTATTTTTTTAAAAATTTATTTATTGTTGATTGTCATCATCGTTGGTATCATTGACAGTTACAAGATAGCATTGTGATAAGATTAATTAACCCGAAAAAAAGAGGTTGGCGGGAAAAGCCTGGGCTTATTAAATCCCGTCCCCAGTAAACCAAAGGACGCAAATCTTCACATCATAGTGTAGACATTTTACATTGTGATACAAGTGCTACTTTTTTTTTTTTTTTTTTAACACATGAATTATCTTCCCAGTAGTCATTGATTAGACGTGGCACTTGGGTTATTCAGTCAGTCATCCGTTTGCTCATTGATTCAGTGAGAATTTATCTGTTAGGAAATCTTCCAGTTGATGGAGGACAGCCAAGGGAGACACGGAAGCCCTCCTCCGCCGCATCCCGCGCAAGTGGTTCACTCCTCGTCAGCCCTAGGTTGGTTCACGCGAACGAGTCTATACCTTGTCCCAAACCGCTTCAAAAAAGCATTTACACCCATATTCCAAACCCAACAGGAAATCGGTTATTTTGGATCGAATATGAAATTTTTATCGATTTACAGGGTGCACATTTGAGACCTTTTCGTCGAGGGAGTTGGATCATCTTCAAAATTGGTGAGACTGTTCAGGAGACATATGAGATCTTAAGTTTTTAAAATGGTGCGTTTTCATTCACAGGTTTGACCTGGGCGTGGTGCCAAAGTCGGCATTTTTTTCCGGCAAAATGACAAATTCAGTAAATGACTAATAGTTCCTTGACACCATGTTCAATCTTTTTCATATCTGGCATGTATGTGCGGTATCCCACCCTTAACACGAGTGCATTGAAATATTACCCATTAGGCCTAGCGCCCCCTAGTGAGGATAGGAAATGCCTTTTTTTACGAGACAGGTTCCTCCTCCAAGGGAAAAAATTCTGTTGACCTCAAACCTGTTTCAGGGGAGCCTCAAGACATGTGTTCAGGTGCCTGATGAAAAATATTGAGGTTTCGTTGAAGCGGAGAGGTCCAAACTGGAAGTGAAAATGACCGTCAACAATTTGTCTCGCCAAAAACTTAGAACAGTCATAACTCGGCAGATATACAACATATCTGCGCCAAACCTTCCGTGTTTGTTGAGAGTCATACCCTGAAGGTTCTTGTAGGGGTCATTTGCAGCAACTATACAGTGCCAACTAGTGGCGACAGAAAGAAGTTTTAAAAAAGGCCTTTCCTATAGACCATAAACACCGACGTCACAAAACCACGTGCTCGCTGTATGGTTCCGCCCCCTTGTCCGTCATTTTGTCTCTGTATTAGCATTGGTTTCAATTGATCGAGGAATTTAAAATGCATTTCATGGAAGACCCGGTGCTTTCGGATGCCGTAAACTCACTGGATGTGTTGCATGAAAGGCGTTATGTGGAAAAGCTTCGTTCTATACAGTCGCCAGATCCATATTTGATGCCCAAATCGATGTTTTTCGACCCACTGTCTTCGCCCTGTCTGCCTGACATCTGCTAAGCTGATATTTACAACTATCTTGTCCACACAAAATCAGCCTATTCTCACGAAAATTTGAAAAACTACAAGAGCTTGGAGGCTTATAAATACTTCGTTGCTGGTTGGGTGAAACAGGTCCTCGTCCACGAAAATTCGGCAGGAATCTATCTTGTGCTTGGAAAGGTGAGTTACGAAATTTTCAATTCAAAATCTTTTATTCTCGCTAACATCCACTGTCAAGTCTAATTTATTTTATGTCATTTGTCAATGCAGTTAGGGCTTTTTATGTTTATATGGTTTAGCGATAGCACTCTCACTACATACAAACGTGTATGTTGTCGGCGATTAGCCTAGCAATGATCTTAATTGTGGTTATTTGTCAGCCCAAAACCCTCTAAGTATATCTTAAATGCATCTTACCGGATATAAAATGACTACTACATAGTCTGTGGTGATTTTTTGGTGCCCAGTTTTCACGTCGAATTGCAGCCATTTCGCTCTCCTCTTTGGATCCCTCGGAATACGGTAAAACTTCAAGTCTCTCCTTCCATCTTCTCTGTTAGTGCAACCAACAGCCACACACGCCTTCACCATTTTGATTATTAATGTTAAGGAGCAGAAAAACACGCCGTATATAGGAGGAATGTACGTAGCCGTAACAGGTTAACACTATGTTTTGACGGACAATTGGGCGGTACCATTCAGGAGAGCGGAGTTGTGCCGTCACGTGGGTAGGGTCTATTGGGTTTTTTCAACATACAGCGAGGAAATTTGGGGAGTAGATGCCTTATGCAAAACTGCTCCAAAAAGTCTCTTGCACCCGTATTCCAAATCCTACAGGAAATCGGGTATTTTGGATCGAATGTGAAATTTTCATGGGTTCACAGTAGGAGTTTACATTTGGAGGCTTGAATATGCACAAAAACTCACCAAAATTTGCACATACATGCGGCTTTGGATAACGTTCGATAATCTTGCAATGTTACGAAAAAATGTAACAAAATGGCTCAGTGACGCCCCCTTGAATTTTTCAAAAAGGCCTCTCCATTTAGGTTTTTTTAACATAGAGTGATGAAATTCGGAGAGTCAAAAACTTGTGCAAAACTGCTCCAAAAAGTCTCTTGCACATACATTCCAAATCCTACAGGAAATCGGGTATTTGGGATTGAATGTGAATTTTTTATCGATTTACAGTGTGCACATTTGAGACCTTGGCACGGAGGGAATTAGTTTGATCATCCTCAAAATTGGCGAGACTGTTCATGAGACAAATGAAATCTTAATTTATCAAAATGTTGTGTTTTCATTCACGGGCCTGACCTAGGCGAGGTGCCAAAGTCGTCCATTTTTTCGGCTATACGCCAAATTCGGATAATGACTGATAACTCCCTCATACAACGTTCAATCTCTTTTAAATCTGGCATGTGTGTGAGGTATCCCAGCCTGAACAGGACTGGATTGAAATATTACCAATTGTGCCTGGCGCCTCCTAGTGGGAACAGGAAATGCACTTTTTTACGGGACACACTCCTCCTCTAAGGGAAAAAAAAAAAATCAATCAACCTCAAACCTGCATAAGGGAAGCCTTAAGACGTGTTGAGATGGCTGATGAAAATTATTGAGGTTTGGGTAAAGCAGATGGGTCCAAAAGGAAAGTGATTATGACTGTCATCATTTTCTCTCTCCACATATTTTGAACAGTGATAACTTGGGAGATGTAGAGGGGGGCTGTCTGCCACCACCCCGACCTGCATGCCGTACGAGTTTGCGTGGCGTCCGAGTTGTGCCAAACTGCGAGGGCCTGTTCAGTCCTGCTTGCAGGCCTAGTTATATTTATTATTCAAAATGTCTCTCATTTTTAGCTTATAATCATTATTTGATGTCTAATATTTTGTTTAAAAAAAAAAAAAAAACTTTAAAAAATTATTCACTCGCATATTTTAAACCTTAAAACAGATTATGTCACAATGAAAAAAATGGCGTCTGTAAAAAAGTCACGGATATCTACGTCATAACGATCGCTAAATTGTATTTTTTGTTACTGTCGCATTTTCCCCGATATGTTAGATGATAAATAATCGATCCAAAGAAAAACTGAAAAAAACCCCGTTTAAAACAGTAAATATATGAAAAAGAAAATCTCAACCACTCCTTAATGTCTGCGATTTCTGCATCGCGACCATTGTTATATTACCATGTTTCACCCATAAATCCCCAAAAAATCCAGCCGTGGCCATTCACAGCTGTGTCTTGACACTCAGTGATACATGCGACATGGAGTTTTTGGATCGAAACAAGGTAAGTACACGATAATTAGCCTGGTGCTCCAGACTCACTGCTGTTCCAGCTATAAAGTCTGGCCACCATTAAGCGGATAAAATTTCCAGGGCGGAGCAAACCACAGCAAACAGACAGCGGAGTGGACCAATCAGCGACGGGCGGGAGGAGGGACTTGCGCGCGGAAGTAAACATACGAGGAGAGCGGAGTTTATTCAACATGGCTAGCGCGAGACAGACTGTTGTCAATGACTTGTGTTGATGTGTTTTTGGTCATTTAAAACTGATTTTACTGTGGATTGGAACATATTCTCGCCTCTCCTGTTTGCCATCCGTGTTGTTGTGGAGACGACTTCCGACGCGGAAGAGTGACGTTGCTCGTTAAGAACACGTCACGCAAATAAACGAATCTGATTTGTCGATTGATTTTGTACTTGCTCGAGAGGCCGTTAATGGGCTGGGTCCCAGACTATACTCTCAGTGTTTAAAAAACACAGGGAGAACAGTCTGGCCGTACCAGGCAACACGATAATATCTCGTTAAAGTCATAGCGTCTTGTTGAGTTAATTATCGAGGGTTGATTGTATATTTGCTTGATTGATTGAATATTTGCTTGTGCTCATATATACCTAATACATACATAATACATATTGCCATATTTTTTCTTATTTGATATAACCAGTAAATGATTATTGCTTTCTATACTAGGTATAATGTTTAAGTGTTACAAAGTGTTAAAAAGGGTCGGTGTGACAACTGCCTTGCTTCATGGCCGCAACATTGCGTAACTAGACCTTCTAGGACATCTTCAGCATTTTACGTCTGGACTTTCGTCTAGACTTTCGAGGACAATCTTCCATTCGAGGACATCTTCCATGGCCGCAGCGTTGCATAACTGAAGTGTCTGGGTCATTCTGACCATTTTACCTAAGTGCCCTTGCTTACACACGTGTATTTAGTTAGTTCCACCTACATGCTCACACATCGCCAACCAAAATCACATGGGTGTCTCCAGCTTGCTTTCCCCCTCCCTTTAGGGCGGCACCCTTCTGTGTTAGGACAAACCCCTAATAAAAAGAGCAAGGAGGGTTTTTCTTTAGATCAATTTTGGTGACTATACAGCGTAATCTAGCATTTCTCTGTCTAGTCCCTCCTTGCTCTCCTTGGCCAAGAAAACTGAGTGTCTTCTCTCCTTATTTTTGGGTAATTTTACAAATGTCTATCTAAGGGTCTATTTTTAAACTTGACAGGGAGAACAGTCTGGCCGTACCAGGCAACACGATAATATTTCGTTAAAGTCATGGCGTCTGTAATTCTGCTTTTGCCTGCTCTCGCCTCCAGAGAGGGTTTTGATGTTTAAAAAACATTAAAAAAAAAAAAAAAAAATGCCCTCCTGTCCAAAATTTTTCTTCCCCCAGAACGGGTAGATTTTAAGCTTTCTAATGATGTATCACACATGCATATCGGACAGTTTTGAAATTTGGCCAAATTGGGGGTCTCAGAGCGGAACTTCAAATCACCTGAGTGTTTTCCGCCATATATATATTATTATTTATGAATTTAGTAAGATAATAGCTTGCTAGATAAGCTATCCCAGTTTTAAATTTGAAAAAAAAAGCTTTATTATCAGATTAATCAGTTAAGAAACTGATCTGGGATGTTGTTCTTTTGGCACTCTCAGTCAAAAAGGTTCCTGACTCCTGCTTTAAAGCAACACATGAAGTCATTGTAAGTAGATATGTAATTGCCAGCCTGACAGCGATGTAAAAAAAAATGTCTACTTGCCACAACTCATTTCACAATCACTCAAGTGCAGCTCCACTGCCACTCGCTGTGAGCGCGTTCCATTGTGACAACCCCCCTGCTAAGAAGCCTTTATTCCCACCCTCAGTCATGTAACCAAAAGTATACCACGTCAATACTCATTCCTTCTCATAGGCATCTCACACAGAAGGTCACTTGTTTCTGAGTCAGTGAGCACCCATTTCACATTTAAAAATGAGATGTATTGACAGCCCTTTTGTCCTTCTGTAATTTGGATTGCATTAGAGTCTTTGCTCTGCTCTAAAAAATGAAGACCTTTCATTTAAGGCAGGATTTCCTGTTCTGCTTTTGTAATTCCTGCCTTCAAAACTAATCTCTTTATTTGAAATGATGTTGTTTCACAGTCTTGCATGCAGGCTGCTTCTGCAACCTCTAATTTCAACTCACTAATCTAGTATTTCCCAAAAAGAGTGGAAAATGCCAAGTTAGCTGTAACCTGCCAGGCTGCGTGAAGGCGCATGTACTTATTGTGAAGACTGTAAAAAAGCTTTGTGTAACTTGGAATAGAGCGAGAGGTTTTTTTTTGATTAGACAGTGAGAGGAACAGCAGCAGCACAACAATTGAAACCACTTAATTCCATAATCTTTGTTATAGTGCATCAAAATTGGACATCTTTCGCTAGATGCTGAACAAGAGGCCTTCAAATCTCTGATTACAATCCAAAGATTGACAAGAAATTGGACTTTCTGTTGTTGTTGTGTGTTTTCCACCTGCGATCGGACACTTAGAGCCAGTTGTGTGGTTGTTTGAACGATGTGCAAATGCTAGCGAACACATGCTAACCGTTTGTGTCATTGCTGTAACAGCACCTAATTATCATTTATTTACGTTGATGCGAACCTGTTTGGTATCGAGGACAAAATTGATTCAGCAAATTATACGGACGTCCAGCATCGTCATTTGGGAGTTTAGCTCGCTGTATTGCCAGGACCGAGCCGTAGCGTCCTGGTGAGGACATCGCCATGCATCATGTAACATCATACTGTACACTTGTTCAGCATGTTGTTCTCTATTGTATTTTTATATTAAATTGCCTTTCAAGATGACATATCTGTTCTATGTGTTGGATTTTATCTAGTAAATTTGCCCCAAAATGCGACTTATACTCCAGTGCGACTTATAGTCTGAAAAATACGGTAGTCAAAATTTGGTGGGTGTCTATTCCTAGGTCAAGCCAAGTCAAGTTCTCAACTTCACCTAGGCCTTATTCACACAGGATGAATATTGCCCGGGGACCTCTGGTCATTGTTAATAATTACGCAGCGAGTCTGAGATCTTACAGCGCATTAGCACAGGATAAGCAATGTCTGTAATTTGGTTTATTTTCTTGACATTGTGGCCCCGCACTCCAACACAGTAGGTGGCGATAATGCACCTTCAGCGTTAAATGACACCCGTCAATAAACACGATGAAGCAGCAGAAGTCCATGAGATGAATATAATACCTACATTATGTCCCAATTAAGGGTCTGCACACTTGGTGTGTGCCTTGGAAGACCAGTTACGTTACAATACTGCGAGAAGGCCTGTCGCAATTCATAAAAACTCCTCTCACGCACTCAGAATGGGTCCTCCTCTTCAACCATTTTGAGCCGATTTTGCAGGATGCAAAGCTACTGCACTCAGCTAACAAAACAGAATGCTTTTTATGCTACTGCCACCACTAAAACTAAACATATTAAACGGCAAAATGACTTATTATTGAAAGTAAAACTTTCACATAAGTTTTGACTGTAAGGTTTTTTCTTATTTGAAAGTCCATTGGCATATATTAATCCAAAATCCTAAAATTTGGTTAAAACGTGACTGTTAGTGCTAGTTTTGGTTAGCTTGATGCTATAAGAAAATGTTATTAGGGCCCGAGCACTAAGCGTGCGAAGGCCCTATTGTTTTGCAAAGGATTATTTTATTTTTTTTATTTTTATTTTTTTTCAGGGCAAATGAAAACGGCCAATTTGGAGGCCTGAACATGCACGAAAAGTCACCAAAATTTGCACATACGTGCGGAAAATTGTAAATTTCGATAATTTTGCAACGCTGCAAAAAAATATAACAAAATGGCTCAGTGGCGCCCCCTTGAAATTTTAAAATTGGCCTATAACATTAGGGTCTGTCAGCGTAGAGCAATGAAATTTGGGGGGTCTATACCTTGTCCAAAACCGCTCCAAAAAAGCATTTACACCCATATTCCAAACCCAACAGGAAATCGGTTATTTTGGATCAAATATGAAATTTTTATCGATTTACAGGGTGCACATTTGAGACTTTTTCGCCGAGGGAGTTAGTTGGATCATCTTCAAAATTGGTGAGACTGTTCAGGAGACATATGAAATCTTAAGTTTTGAAAATGGTGCGTTTTCATTCACGGGTCTGACCTGGGCGTGGTGCCAAAGTCGGCCATTTTTTCGGCAAAACTACAAATTCAGTAAATGACTAATAGTTCCTTGACACAACGTTCAATCTTTTTCATATTTGGCATGTATGTGTGGTATCCCACCCTTAACACGAGTGCATTGAAATATTACCCATTAGGCCTAGCGCCCCCTAGTGAGAACAGGAAATGCCTTTTTTTTACGAGACAGTTTCCTCCTCCAAGGGAAAAAAATCTGTTGACCTCAAACCTGCATCAGGGGAGCCTTAAGACCTGTGTTCAGGTGCCTGATGAAAAATATTGAGGTTTCGTTGAGGCGGAGGGGTCCAAACAGGAAAGTGAAAATGACCGTCAACAATTTGTCTCGCAAAATACTTTGAACAGTCATAACTCAGCAGATATACAACATATCTGCGCCAAACTTCCCATGCTTGTTGAGAGTCATACCCTGAAGGGTCCTGTAGGGGTCATTTGCATCAACTCTACAGTGCCAACTAGTGGCGACAGAAAGGAGTTTTAAAAAAGGCCTTTCCTATTGGGTTTTTTCAACGTAGAGCAATGAAATTTGGGGAGTAGATACCTTATGCCTAGCTGCTCAAAAAAGCCTCTTGCACCCATATTCCAAATCCAACAGAAAATCGGGTATTTTGGATCGAATGTGAAATTTCTGTCCATTTCTAGTACAGGTTACATTTGGAGGCCTGGACATGCACAAAAACTCACCAAATTTTGCACATACATGCGGCTTTGTGTGGATTGCGATAATCTTGCAACGTTACAAAAAAATGTAACAAAATGGCTCAGTGGCGCCCCCTTGAATTTTTCAAAAAGGCGTTTCCTATTAGTTTTTTTTAACGTAGAGCAATGAAATTTGGGGAGTCGATACCTTGTGCAAAACTGCTCCAAAAAGTCTCTTGCACCCATATTCCAAACCCAACAGGAAATCGGGTATTTTGGATCGAATGTGAAATTTTTATCAATTAACAGGGTGCACATTTGAGACCTTGTCACAGAGGGAATCAGTTGGATCATCTTCAAAATTGGTTAGACAATTCAGGAGACATATGAAATCTAAACTTTTCAAAATGGTGCGTTTTCATTCATGGGTCTGACCTGGGCGTGGTGCCAAAGTCGGCCATTTTTTCAGCAAAATGACAAATTCAGTAAAGGACTAATAGCTCCTTGAAACAACGTTGAATCTTTTTCATATCTGGCATGTATATGCGGCATCCCACCCTTAACACGAGTGCATTGAAATATTACTCATTAGGCCTAGCGCCCCCTAGTGGGAACAGGAAATGCCTTTTTTACGAAACAGGCTCCTCCTCCAAGGAAAAAAAATCTATTCACCTCAAACCTGCATCAGGGGAGCCTTAAGACATGTGTTCAGGTGCCTGATGAAAATTATTGAGATTTGGGTAAAGCAGAAGGGTCCAAAAGGAAAGTGATTATGACTGTCATCATTTTCTCTCTCCACATATTTTGAACAGTGATAACTTGGGAGATGTAGAGGGGGGCTGTCTGCCACCACCCCGACCTGCATACCGTCCGAGTTTGCGTGGCGTCCGAGTTGCGCCAAACTGCGAGGGCCCGTTCAGTCCTGCTTGCAGGCCTAGTTATATTTGCTTTGCTCTAAAAGAAACTTAATTTAATTTTTACATTAAGCAACCAATTACACCGAATGTTAGGCAGTCCCATTTTGTTACCAGAGAGGATGATCCTCCATCAACTGGGTCCAGTAGGCCCATAAGGGTGCATACCCCGAATTGGGATACAATTAATGTCATAACATCATTTATTGCTCGTACTGTTAATGACAAAACGTCTTCTGCTTAACCCACATATTTGCCCCTGCAAAATTGTCAAAACTGCTAATTAACATTGGCACTGTAGCTTCCCTTACCCATTACAGATACAGGAACCCCCACTAATAATGAGAACGCAGAAAGAAAAACACAGGAAAGCCGTGCAATTACAATTAAATGATTGACAAGCTGATTCGCACGGGACTACTAATATAAGACATCTATATTTGGCGAGTTATGGTAGGTAATTCATGGCAGAATTTCTCTATAAATCACAGACATTATGCATTTGGACGAGATAAGGGTTTGACACATTCTTCAAAATAATTAAAATCACCACATATCCCTGAAGTGATATTAGTTCTGTGAAAATAGAGCTCTAGTTGTTAATGTCTTCTACATCCTCGACGGAAAGAATCAACAGACACATGCCCTTCGCATATTTCAGATGTCCAATGTGTATCTGCAATTGTTCCGAAAACAGGCTGACTTCAGCCAGCTATCCTAAAAAAAAATGGTCAGTGCCTAGACTGACCAGATGACCAATTCCAAATGACAAAGTCAGCAAGCCAGAACTATAAGGGAGGGTGAGGAGAAAATAAACAGTGACTCAGTAGGCCTGTGTGTTAATGGAAAAAATGACATAGTCGTATGACTCTACGGTGGTCTACATATTGAGTTGCTTTTTTTTTTTGTTTTGTTTTGTTTTTGACAAATAAAATATTTTTAGGATTTGTTTGTGTCCTCCTAGTGTGACTTGTCCCTGTGATTACCCATTGATTTCACCTGTTGTGCCTGTGCTTCTAGTATCCACCAATCTGCTTCCTCTCGGGTCACCCACCTGTGCCTCATTGTCCTGTTACCCCTTGCCTGTGTATATAAGCTCACCGTTTTTGTTGTGTTCTTGTTGCGACATTGTCCATGTCAGCGTTTGAGTCCCTCGTGTTCCTGTGTCCTGCCGTGTTTAGATTTTACTAAGTTGTTTGATACCAGTCTTTTGTTTGCCTTGGAGTTTTTGGATTCTTTTGTTTGTACTTTGTTTTTTGTTAGCTTCAGTTAAACCACTTTTGCACCGCCTGTCTGCCTCGCTTCTGTGCTTTCCCTGAATTTGGGTCCACACTGCCTGCCCGTCAGAGAAAAGTGTCCAATATGGAGAGATCAAATAAGATTATGAAAATATTAAAAATACAATTACATAATGACACATAAAAACACTAGTATGAGGAATCACTGACACCAACTGAGTCGTTAAGACTCAACAGAAGTAGCTCATCCATTTTTTTTTTTTAAATAGGAATCAGCAACATTTGAAAGTGTCAAACATCAAAGAAAGTCAAGTAGTAAAGATGTCTGTAGTAACACACATACGTATAAAAGAAAACGCCAAATACTGAGCTTCTCTTGATTGGCTTGCTTTTATGTTGAGGTGACAGACAAATGTTAACTTTGTGAAAGTGACTCCAAATAGTGTGGGTGTCTGTTGTTCTATGTATACTGAATGTGGTTTGCAAGCACTACCTGACAAATTATATTAGTAGGACTAATAGGATACTCCAAATTTTCTGCTCACAGCTGCATGCACTTTTGTATGATCGAATCTTAACTGTATATCAATAATCACTATGACTACTTTCACAAGTGCATGATGCCCAATTCCGATTATTTGGTTAATTCTGAATTTTTTGGTATAGTCATTAACATTCTAATCACAAAGGCATCTAAAAAAAAAACGAATTTGCCCGTGACACGACACGTATGCAAATTGTAACATGTCGTCACGTGTTGCAGTGTTTGGGAAGTTAATCATGTACCTCATGCAGTGTTTGGGAAGTTAATCATGTAGCTCATGTGTGGTTTTAGGAAGGAAAACGTATTTTCTGCACCCTCATCCGCCACTGCTCGTTTGTATCTGTTTGTTTTGTCGAGCAGTGGTTACATTTTTGACCTGTGGATGACCTATAGGTCACATGTAAATGGATCACGTTCACAGTGCAGAGGCATTAGATAGATACAGTGGGGCAAATATGTATTTAGTCATCCACCAATTGTGCAAGTTCTCCTACTTCAAAAGATTAGAGAGGCCTGTAATTGTCACCATGGGTAAACCTCAACCATGAGAGACAGAATGTGGAAAACCCCCCCAGAAAATCACATTGTTTGATTTTTAAAGAATTTATTTCCAAATTAGTGTGGAAAATAAGTATTTGGTCACCTACAAACAAGCAAGATTTCTGGCTGTCAAAGAGGTCTAACCTCTTCTAACGAGGTCTAACAAGGTCTAACAAGGCTCCACTCGTTACCTGTATTAATGGCACCTGTTTTAACTAATAGGTACAAAAGACACCTGTCCACAACCTCAGTCAGTCACATCCACTATGGTCAAGACCAAAGAGCTGTCGAAGGACACCAGAGACAATATTGTAGACCTGCACCAGGCTGGGAAGACGGAATCTGCAATAGGTAAAACGCTTGGTGTAACGAAATCAACTGTGGGAGCAATTATTAGAAAATTGAAGACATGCAAGACCACTGATAATCTCCCTCGATCTGGGGCTCTGCAAGATCTCACCCCGTGGCGTCAAAATGATAGCAAGAACGGTGAGAAAAAATCCCAGAACCACAAGGGGGGACCTCGTGAATGACCTGCAGAGAGCTGGGACCACAGTAACAAAGGCTACTATCAGTAACACAATGCGCCGCCAGGGACTCAAATCTGCACTGCCAGACGTGTCCCCCTGCTGAACAAAGTACACGTCCAGGCCCGTCTGCGCTTTGCTAGAGAGCATTTGGATGATCCAGAAGGGGACTGGGAGAATGTGTTATGGTCAGATGAAACCAAAATAGAACTTTTTGGTAGAAAAACAGGTTCTCGTATTTGAAGGAAAAAGAATACTGAATTGCACCATACCCACTGTGAAGCATGGGGGTGGAAACATCATGCTTTGGGGCTGTTTTTCTGCAAAGGGACCAGGACGACTGATCTGTGTAAAGGAACGAATGAATGGGGCCATGTATCGAGAAATTTTGAGTGAAAATCTCCTTCCATCAGCAAGGGCATTGAAGATGAGATGTGGCTCGGTCTTTCAACATGACAATGATCCCAAACACACAGCCAGGGCAACAAAGGAGTGGCTTCATAAGAAGCATTTCAAGATCCTGGAGTGGCCTAGCCAGTCTCCAGATCTCAACCCCAAAGAAAATCTGTGGAGGGATTTGAAAGTCCATGTTGCCCTACGACAGCCCCAAAACATCACTGCTCTAGAGGAGATCTGCATGGAGGAATGGGCCAAAAGACCAGCAACAGTGTGTGAAAAGCTTGTGAAGAGTTACAAAAAACGTTTGGCCTCCGTTATTGTCAACAAAGGGTACATAACAAAGTATTGAGATGAACTTTTGGTATTGATCAAATACTTATTTTCCACCATGATTTGCAAATGAATTCTTTAAAAATAAAACAATGTGATTTTCTGTTTTTTTCCCCCACATTCTGTCTCTCATGGTTGAGGTTTACCCATGTTGACAATTACAGGACTCTCTAATATTTTCAAGTGGCAGAACGTGAACAATTAGTGGCTGACTAAATACTTATTTGCCCCACTGTATATCGAGCAGGATTTTTGCCATAGGGTACGTTATAATTCCATTAATTCGTTCCACAGCCCAAAAACCTACACTAAATACTTAATAAATGCTGCAAGTACTATTACTATTACTACAAAACAAATAAGTTATTAATAAAAATCAGAATCATAATAATAATATAATAATAATAATGATACAGTGCCTTGCAAAAGTATTCGGCCCCCTTGAATCTTGCAACCTTTCGCCACATTTCAGGCTTCAAACATAAAGATATGAAATTTAATTTTTTTGTCAAGAATCAACAACAAGTGGGACACAATCGTGAAGTGGAACAACATTTATTGGATAATTTAAACTTTTTTAACAAATAAAAAACTGAAAAGTGGGGCGTGCAATATTATTCGGCCCCTTTACTTTCAGTGCACCAAACTCACTCCAGAAGTTCAGTGACAATCTCTGAATGATCCAATGTTCTCCTAAATGACCGATGATGATAAATAGAATCCACCTGTATGTAATCAAGTCTCCGTATAAATGCACCTGCTCTGTGATAGTCTCAGGGTTCTGTTTAAAGCAGGCCCGGATCTAGGTTGACCCACCAGAGTGGGCACTAAGAAAACTTGAGGGGGCACCCACAATGCAGGCTTTTTTTTTTTTACCCTCTGCATTTCTCTGGGTTTGGGACCGGCGCAAGTAGGACACTGGCTTGTGTCCCGTTGAGGTTGCTTTTTTTTTTTTTTTCCTTCATCTACTTATTTTCGCAGTCGGCATGATGCTATGATGACGTCATCTCGCATGGCAACGTGTCGCCATTTTGAGATGGGGGCACGCACAGGTAAACAGCCGTAGACAAACGCTGTCTAAAATTCATAATTTTCAGCTGTGTTTTGCGTCTTTTTTCATAAAAACGTCTTAAACATGACTTATTATTACCACGAGTCACTGCCGACAGACGCGAGGAGGCAATACTACTTAAAATTAGCGTATATTGGCCTGCAAATCTGCCCATACAAAGTCGCAGCTGATAGCTGGATAAACATTCCAAAGGAATTGTATGCAGTGGAGTTCGGAAACATCTACAACTACCAGTGTTGTTAATAACGGCGTTACAATATAACGGCGTTACTAACGGCGTTATTTTTTTCAGTAGTGGGTAATCTAATTAATTACTTTTCTCATCTTGGCAACGCCGTTACCGTTACTGAGGACGGAAAGGCATGCGTTACTATGCGTTACTATATTGGTCGAAAAGTCTGAGGGAGACTGACTCACCGAGACGACAGAGCAGAGCAGAGCAGGAGCGGGGAGGAGGCAAGAAAGTTGTGACGCCGAGCAAACGCGATGCTAGGTAGCTCCAATAATACATGTTGTAGCCGATAGCCGACAAACTACGCCCGCATGTTATGGTAGATATGTTAGACATGGTAGATATCACATGTACTGTATATAGATATAACTAGATGCAAAATGACAGACATGGCACTAAATGCGTTAGTAGACAGCCGCCATCTTAAAGCAGTAGGCTTTTTAGGACGGCTCTGTTGTAGAGAACCTTCCTAGCGAACCTAAGTAACTTTTTATCTAAAATACTTCAAAATCGGCAAAATCTTGACTTGAATCTATCTTTAAATGATGAAACAGTTTTAAAACTTTCATATGTCGAAAGTAGAGAGAAGGGAACTAATGCAATAATGGGAGCAATTTTAACAACTTTTAACAGTTGATTCAGGGTAAAGAGTAAATTAGGGTAAAGAATTGGGCTCGGGCCAATTGTACCAAAAACCTCCACAAAAAACTTCACACAGTGTGGCCAATGTTTTTTTTTTTTTTTTTTTTAAAGTAATTATCACCAATTACTTTGCCAAGTAACTAATTACTCTTACATTCAGGTAATTGAGTTACTAACGCAATTACTTTTTGGGAGAAGTAATTTGTAACTATAATTAATTACTTTTTTTCAGTAAGATTAACAACACTGACAACTACCTCATAAAGAATTGTGGGATTGCCTGTGAAAAGAGCTATGAGAGAGGATGTATCCGCATGTCAGTGGAAATTAAACACGCCCAAGTTTTGGCTAAAAGACAACTTATTCTCCGTCAATTCTTCCTACGAATGCAACGTTGAGCTGCAACCACCTCAACATAAAATATGCACAATATATGAAATCGCATATGTACTGCACTATCTTTAGCAAATTTTGCCGACCCTCTAACTCGTGGGTAATTAGCATATCACAAGTTTCATGCTAAGTGAATCTGTCTCACTTTTTTTGCACTGAAGTACACACAGTTCACATATTTATGTTTTTAAACACATTTAAACAATAAATACCGGCGATGCAACTTCAAATTCAAGGCAAAGTGGTCACACAGACGGTGCGAAATGACTGCGGCCGTCGTCGTCTGATTCTCTACTGAACAACGTCCCTTCCGTGTTGCAGTTTTATTCAAATAAAGTGCGCAAGAGATGCAGTAAATTAAGGCGTCCACTAGATGATGCTAATAAGATGTAAAAGAAACTCAGGTATTCAATCACAAAACCCATCAATCTTTTATACATAACAGAACACCGTCGTTTTGATTGGGTGGGCACGACTCACGTCTGGGTGGGCCGTGCCCCCCCTGGCCCCCCCATACATCCGGCCCCGGTTTAAAGTGCAGAGAGCATTATGAAAACCAAGGAACACACCAGGCAGGTCCAAGATACTGTTGTGGAGAAGTTGAAAGCTGGATTTGGATACAAAAAGATTTCCCAAGCTTTAAACATCTCAAGGAGCACTGTGCAAGCCATCATATTGAAATGGAAGGAGCATCAGACCACTGCAAATCTACCAAGACCCGGCCGTCCTTCCAAACTTTCTTCTCAAACAAGGAGAAAACTGATCAGAGATGCAGCCAAGAGGCCCATGATCACTCTGGATGAACTGCAGAGATCTACAGCTGAGGTGGGAGAGTCTGTCCATAGGACAACAACCAGGCGTACACTGCACAAATCTGGCCTTTATGGAAGAGTGGCAAGAAGAAAGCCATTTCTCAAAGATATCCATAAAAAGTCTCATTTAAAGTTTGCCACAAGCCACCTGGGAGACACACCAAACATGTGGAAGAAGGTGCTCTGGCCAGATGAAACCAAAATTGAACTTTTTGGCCACAATGCAAAACGATATGTTTGGCGTAAAAGCAACACAGCTCATCACCCTGAACACACCATCCCCACTGTCAAACATGGTGGTGGAAGCATCATGGTTTGGGCCTGCTTTTCTTCAGCAGGGACAGGGAAGATGGTTAAAATTGACGGGAAGATGGATGCAGCCAAATACAGGAACATTCTGGAAGAAAACCTGTTGGTATCTGCACAAGACCTGAGACTGGGACGGAGATTTATCTTCCAACAGGACAATGATCCAAAACATAAAGCCAAATCTACAATGGAATGGTTCAAAAATAAACGTATCCAGGTGTTAGAATGGCCAAGTCAAAGTCCAGACCTGAATCTAATCGAGAATCTGTGGAAAGCGCTGAAGACTGCTGTTCACAAACACTCTCCATCCAACCTCACTGAGCTCGAGCTGTTTTGCAAGGAAGAATGGGCAAGAATGTCAGTCTCTCGATGTGCAAAACTGATAGAAACATACCCCAAGCGACTTGCAGCTGTAATTGGAGCAAAAGGTGGCGCTACAAAGTATTAACGTGAGGGGGCCGAATAATATTGCACGCCCCACTTTTCAGTTTTTTATTTGTTAAAAAAGTTTAAATTATCCAATAAATTTTGTTCCACTTCACGATTGTGTCCCACTTGTTGTTGATTCTTGACAAAAAATTTAAATTTAATATCTTTATGTTTGAAGCCTGAAATGTGGCGAAAGGTTGCAAGGTTCAAGGGGGCCGAATACTTTTGCAAGGCACTGTAGTTATAATAATATTACCTGTAATAATGTAACGAATCGGGTTCTAATGTGGCGGATGTGTTTTGCGTGGTATACAGAGTGAGAGGGACTTTTTACTTTCACTTTGTTCAGCTGTGGCGGACAGTAGGCGTGTTGTGTTGCACAACTTCTGAAATAAATGATTAAAAACCTGAAGAAGCTGGCAATTTTTTGCGACGTTACCACAATAATAATTGTCAACTTAACTTGTAAAGACTGGCGAACGGCGGTTGGAGGAGGACCGTCGAGATCGTAGACGGCCATGTTGTCGAGCCAGTTCACAGACGCGCGCACCACACTCATATTTTTCTATTATTTCAATCTTCATTGCAATGGTAAGCCTCACATTTTTCCTTTTTTTCACCACTTGCACTAACATTCTTGGAACCCATGTTGATTTCTCACAAGAAAATCCGCAGGTGCGTCCGTCTTACGGGAAAATAAACTGCAATGCTGTCATAAATTGTCGTATTTCAAGAATGTCGTCGGATGTAAAAACAAATGGGGAGTCAAATTTTACATCGGATGTCGAAAAGATCGTGCGTCGACGCGATCGTATGTCGAGTTACCACTGTATTTCCTGAAGTTTACTACTATAGAAACTCCGGCCACTGTAGCAACAGGATTTCATGTCACACCATATAAAAAGCAACAGTTTCCCTGAGGCGAGTATTAAGTAATGTGTGCGCATTTGCAGCTGCGTATGGATCGCTCCCATCGTCACACCATGGGCTGTTCGACACCACTAAAATTAGATGCTCATTTACACCACAAAGGATAAATTATATCTGTCACGCTGCTGAATGCATTACGGATGGGTTTCGGCTGTATAATGCAGAATCCTTTGGATGCTGTTGGTGAGTTTGCATGGTTGACAAATGTTGTAAAAACTGCCTGGAAGTAGCATAATAGAAACCTATCTGAGAAACACACACATGCACATGGCCTCACAGAGCAGTGCCGGTAACCATGACAATAGTGCTACAGCTCCATTATCATCACCCACATCCTCTTCTTGCATCTCCTATCTGTCTCGCCCTGCTTTTAATCGCTGTGCTAGGGCATCTTCCCTGACTCTTTGTGGAAGAAAGAAACTAGGCTACTGGAAACATTGTAATTATTTCGGTGTACATTTCTAAGTTGTTTCATTTACTTTACACTCGCTAAAAACTCTCAGAAAAACGGGAAGATTAGTTTAGTATGAGCTATGACCCCATTACTCTTTGCCTCTTTTCCTGATTTCCCTTTCCTGTTCTCCTTTCATCTCCCCTCCCTCCGTCCTCCTTCTTCACTTCCTATAAAATGGTCGTGTTTTCATCTAGGGTTTTACGTTGGACCCGTGTGGGAAGAGCTAATCTGGCAGTGCTGCGAGAGAATTGCCGGATTAGGGGGTTCTCATAAAGTGTGTCTTACGGAACGGAGAGCTGGTCAAGCATATTGTCAAGGGGTAACATGGCCGTCTTTCTTTATCTTTTCGGCCTCTGGCACTGACAGAATAAAGCCGTAATTATCCTTCACTATCCAACTGGTCTTTTTTTTTTTTTTCTTACTCCATTGCAAAGACAATATTATTGAAAACACGATCTGTTTAGTCCATCTATTTTTCTATGTACAAGTACAGAGATGGTCAATTTTATCAATGACCTTTTCACTTGTACAGTGAAGCACTTTTACAACATCTCCTCATTCACCTTCTGATAAGGCTCTCATCATTCACCTTCTAATATGGCAGCATCAGGAGCTAAGGGGGTTCGGTATCTTATCTTGCTCAACTTCACTGCTTTACAATCTAAGAGAGTCTTACCGCACCACTTGACCTAAAAAGTTGTGATTTTATAGTCTACTCCACTGCCACGGTAAGAAGTAAAATGATTATTAATAAAGAAATGAGTAGTGTTGTCCCGACACTACGCATTGTTATCGGTGCGTAATACGGCTATTTTTTTGGAGTATCAGACAGTATCAAATTTGGTAATGAGATCGGGGCCGATCCAGTATTCACGTGTTTTCACCACCATTGCACTTTTCAGCTGGTATAAATCAGACATGTCCACTGGGTGATATGACCTCTCTTATGAAACCAATGACAGTAAAAGAGTATCGTGTAAGATTTGGAAACAGGCTCTTTGTCGAGCGGGTACCACCACGGCTCGGGAAAAAAAACCTGACAAATTTAGCATCAGCATTCCCGAAGCGTAAAGCCTAAATTTCTTAACTACCATATTAGCCCCAATATAAGACAGTGTTTTTTGCATTGAAATAAGACATTATACCCATTCACGACGCTAGATGGCACCAGATATCATTGAAGCGATGTTCTGTTATGACAGATCTCAGCTACTCTCAAGTTTAACCAGTTTGCATTATTTTATTGCAATGTTTTGCCTTATTCAGATTTGTTTCAAGACTACAGTTACAGTTAGACTTCACTTTGATGGTTAATGCAGTTATTGCAATTTTGTTGTTTTATCACAATATATTGGTTTATTTACATTTCCAAAACCAGAAGCCATTCATTTACGAATGTGATTGCACTTTAGTTTACATATTTAAATGTTCAGATATTAAGATTTGAATGTGGCAAAATAACATGCTTTTTCTCTCAAATATATTGTTATAATCATGTTTCAGATGTACTGTAATTATTTTCTGTATAAAAATTAATTTGGTGTTCAAAAAGTATTTTTTCAAACTTGACTCTTGAAAAAGAAGGGGTCGTCTTATAATCAGGGCATCTTATATTCGGGCCAATACGGTATTATAATGGTACTCTTAAGTGCTCAAGACATACATCACTGATCGAACCCAAAAATAAAACAATAAATTAATAAAGAAAACAATAATGACAATTTTTAAAGATAATCAATAAATGCAGCGTATTGATGCACTAATGCGCACTATTACTGTATCTTGTGTCTTATGTATGAAAATAAACTTGTTCATTGGTTGTGCGCTTTATAATCTTGTGTGCCTTCTAATTAGAAAAATACGGTAATAGATTTTTATAACCTGGTTGGCAGAGAAAGATTGTTGTAATACAGTTCATTTTGTGAACCAAAATAAAAAGAAGAGTTATCCGATATTTCTCGTCATCCCTGCGCTGTCATATGTACTTTGCGTTCCGGCACCTTATGATTTACAAATTAAGCACTGGATGGACGTGACATCGACATAGGATAGACAATGACCGAACAAGACGGACAGCACATGGGCAACTTAAATACAGACATGAGGTAACGAGACAAAGAGACACAGGTGGTTGATACAAGAGGCAGCGGATTGGTCAAGACACAAGGTGAAGGCCACAACAGGTAAAATCAATGGGTAATCACAAGGACAAGGACAAACACTAGGGCAAGATCCTAACAAAACAGCTTACGGCATGACACTATAGTTAAGTCAGGAAGCTTTAATAGAAAAATATTTTTGAAGGAATTAGTCATCCATTTTGTCTTCAACATGCCTAAAAAAATTTCAAGTGAAATTGTGAAGTTAACTGAAAAACGTGACATTTATCCGATTAATTGTTCAATTAATCATCCGATTAATCAGTTATAAAAGTAATAGTTGCAGCCCTAAAGTTAATAAAAAGGATATACGTAATAGTAGTTGCATTATTTTTAAGTTTTTAAAAAATACAGACGTCAGAATGGTATCGGCAAAACATGAAAAAATTTGATGTAAAAAAAAAGTCTGTAACGGAATCAGAATTTAAGTTAAAAAAAAAAAAAATCTGTCAGGACATCGCAGAATTTAGGGAGGAATTAGCTTTGTGCAAAGTATTTCCCCATGTGCTTAATGAATAAAAAATATATATCATCCACTAAATGTTCCAACTAAATAAATACCTTTTTGAGCAAGTTAGCATTCTTTTATTGTATCTAATGTTGAAAGTATTGAGCGTACACTTTTATGTTGATAGATGTCAGTATCCTTTTATATAACAAAGCAAATGCCATCAGTGTAGAAATTACAGTACAGTTTCGCTTTCAATCAATAAAATATACATTTCCATTAATCTCCTTAATCCTCTAGACAAAGAAGTCCTCATCTTTGCTACAAAACCCACCAAAGAAAGGGAACATCATGGGAACTGATCTTCTAAACATTCCACTGGCAAAAATAAGACGGATGGGTTTCAGTACAAGACACAAATCGTGTCTTCCGCTCTGTAGTACTTCCAAGTCTCTTCTGTCTGTCTCTCTGTCTGTCAACACGGGGCTCTATTATTCATGAAGATTGTCCCAAGGCTTAATAACATGCAAACTTTTAGACAATTTGCATATGGGCTTTGGAGCGATCTGTGTTTGTGTGTGTGCATGAGTCGTGCTTTATGCACATTGGCAGTGGGGTGCAAAGTTGTTGACAACTGCAATCAACTCAAGAATAGCACAGATGAGGATGATTGTCACTACTTCTTTTTCTTTTGAGAATGGAAACTTGGGGAGTGTACGGGGGTTTACCAGTCAAAGATGTTTCTGAATAACCTGAATTTAGCATGACAACAGAACAGACAGAGAGCTTGACGGAAGCTCTAATCATGCAGGGCAGATACACTGTAACATCGGCATGCCTCTTAATTGTAATCATTTTTTTGTATCCGCATTAGCAATGTTTGGCAGAGCTATGTTATCCGAGCAGGAACACAAAAAAAATGGTCTTTTTCTTTATCATCGCAGTGAGACTGTGAGAAACCTCATTTATTTTTAAGAGGTACTCGTTAAGTACTAATTGGTTTGTCAGAAGCCAATGAATGTCCATGCTTGCACCAACAAAAATTGTCGGTGTTGCAACATATCTTGGGGGAAAAAAGCCATCCCATTATCACTATTCACCACAAACCCAAGCCCTATCATCAACTCTCAGGAACATTCTGAATATTTTCTCAGCCAAATTGTAATTTTGTCGTTAAAATCACTTGCATTTTGGCCAAAACAAACAAAAAAAAAACAAACCCCAACAGAAAGACTCGCAATGACACGTTCTTTTAAATTAACTTAAATTATACATAAAACTGATTAACTGAATTTAGACCCAATTTTAATAAAAGAATAAGTAGTACTTTGCTACACAGATAATAATGATAAAATTAAACTGGATTTGTATCGTTCCTTGTATTCCTAAATGGGTAATTTTCTATCCTGATAAAAAGAAACACACTTGTTTAAAAGTGTTAGTACCCCTCTTTTAATTAAAGAAAAACTCACAATAATATAAAAACAAAAGAAAATTAAGCAACTGTATTTTTTTAAATGATACAATCTCCTCAATAGTAAAACGCACATTACAGTTCTTAAGTTATTGAAATTGGTTCTTTTTGCAGATGACACAAATATTTTTTGTTCAGGAGAGAATTTAAAGAAACTACAAGGAGATATTATGGATGAAATGGGTAAATTGAAAATTTGGTTTGATTATAATAAATTATCATTAAACTTAGGAAAAACAAAATTCATGTTGTTTGGTAATAATAAAAGCAATTCACAGGCATTTATTTCTATTGAAGGTGTGGACATTGAGAGAGTTTCTGAAATCAAATTTCTTGGCGTCGTCATTGACGAAAAAAATCAATTGGAAATCACATATTAAATATTTGCAAAATAAAATATCAAGGAGTATTTCAGAAATAAATATAGCAAAATTGTTTTTAGATTTTGATTCTCTCTATATTTTGTACTGTTCTTTAGTTCTTCGTTATTTAACTTACTGTGTGGAATTCTGGGGAAATACTTACAAAACTTCACTGCAATCTCTAATAGGGATGTCTCGATCCAGGTTTTTGCACTTCCGATCCGATACCGATATTGTTTTGCATTTCCGATCCGATACCGATACTGGCTGATACCGGCCTATCTGAGCATTTATTAAAGTTTAAAGTTATTTAGCCTCCTTACTTAGTTGTCAGACTCATGTTAAAAAGGGTTTTAGTACTCTTGATAACAACTAGCCAGCTGAATTAGGTGAGTTTGAATAACACACAATGGTTGGTAACAAGAAACTGACCTGTTTATTCCGTGACAAACACAAAACATTCTAAAAACAAACAGAAATGGCATAGTCAGTCAGTAAAACGTGCAAATAATATTGTAAACTGTCAGTGGAAAATCCCACTAAGTTCCCAAGCTATTAGATGCTTTTAATGTTTCGTGCATTAGTTACAAAAATTGTATAAAAAGCCTCTCAGGTTTAAATAAACGACTATTTCAGTATCAAGTTAACATTTTAAAACAGTAAATAAAATACTGAAGTCCCCATTCTGTATCAGCAGCTTTAAACTACATTCAATTAATTTAATTTTGCGAATCAACTGTTAAAGTTGTTTAAATTGCTCCCATTATTCCATAATTTCCCTTCTGTCTACTTTTGACATGTGAAAGTTTTAAAACTGTTTTGAAGATAGATTCAAGTCAAGATTTTGCCGATTTAGGAGTATTTTAGATAAAAAGTTAATTAGGTTCACTTGGAAGGTTCACTACAACAGCCTACAAGGGAAGTCTCCTGCGTTAAGATGGCGGCTGTTTACTAACGCACGTAGTTTTCAATGCATGTGTTGCAAACGCCGTCGAGTCTGTCATTTTGCATCTAGTTCTATATACATATGATATCTATTAGACAAGCATTATGTTTATGCTGCATTCCAGAGAAGTGGGAAGTTGGATTTATCCCACTCGGATGGTACCAGTTCCGACCTCAAAGCGTTCCAAGCAAATGTAAACAACAATGATGGCTGATCGCGACGAGGTGTTTTTCTATTTTGGCCATCCAAAGACATTTTGACCTCCAGCGAACCTGCCTTCCTATAAGCGATCAAATAGTAGAGGAAAAACGACGGCTGCGTTATAGCCCACACTGTAAACTGCCTTTTTTTAGTTACATCCTTTGCTGATCGTCAATATAAAATCATAGCACAACAAAGATGATGTCGGACTTTTCCGGCCTCCGACTAGGAAAATATCATTGGAACGCCACTCGAACTGGGAGGTCCAAGTCGCGAAGTCGGAGAAAAAATAACTACCCCGACTTCCAAGTTGTTTCAATCTGACGTCACTGGACAAAATGGCGCTCAAGAAAACATATTGAATGATAAAACAATAATGAAGTAAATCAAGTTTATTTGAGACGCCATGTATTTTTTTCTCATACAGTGAATTATCTTTGTTGTGCTATGTTTTTATATTGACGATCAGCAAAGAATGTACCTAAAAAAAAGGCAGTTTACAGTGTGGGCAATAACGCAGCCGTCGTTTTTCCTCTACTATTTGCTCGCTTATAGGAAGGCAGGTTCGCTGGACGTCAAAATGTCTTTGGATGGCCAAAATAAAAAACACCTCGTCGTGATCAGCCATCTTTGTTGTTTACATTTGCTTGGAACGCTTTGAAGTCGAAACTGGTACCATCCGAGTGGGATAAATCCGACTTCCCACTTCTCTAGAATGCAGCATAAAAGTGTTAGATGGTGCGTCTTTACTCACGAGAGATAATGGCTCGTCATCCAGAATGAATTCTTCGGCAATGACTCTTGTTATTCAGTGGCGCCTCCAGAAATTTTTCATAGGGGTGGCCAGATGGGGCCACTTAAAATCTTGGGGTGGCCAAAACTAAAAGCCATAATTTCAGGTTTTCATTATATTATTGCAGTAAAAAGGCCAGGGGAAAACTATCAGATAGACTTACACGGCTACTGATATACTTTGGTGTATTGTGTAATATTTGATGTTACTAATGATTTAATGTGCATAGTCCATAACTGTCCAGTCAACATTTTGAGTTCCACAACAATTCTCTTTTTATTGTGTTATGTATATATTAGGCATAAGGTGTACATTTAACTAGGGCTGTCAAACGATTAAAATTTTTTAATCGAGTTAATCACAGCTTAAAAATTAATTAATTGTAATTAATCGCAATTCAAACCATTTCTAAAATATGCCATATTTTTCTGTAAATTATTGTTGGAATGGAAAGATAAGACAAGACGGATATATACATTCAACATACTGTACATAAGTACTGTATTTGTTTATTATAACAATAAATCCACAAGATGGCATTAACATTATTAACATTCTTTCTGTGAAAGTGATCCACAGATAGAAAGATAGAAGGGATAAATGTGAGTTTGTTTTGTATATTGTGACTAAATATTGCCATCTAGTCTATTTGTTGAGCTTTCAGTAAATGATACTGTAGCGACTTAACTGTTCTGCCCAAATGCATGATGGGAAGTGGTGCAACCATAACTGTGTGTGGTGGCTGCAAATGCTATATCTTCTCTGCGTTGGGTACACTACAGGGTGTTAAGAAAAAGATCAACCCCTGTCATTCGTCCCCACATCGCTTCCCACAATATTTATAGTTATTGTTGGAGAGATGACAAAGCTTTTGCCAATTAAAAGCACGGCCCCAATGAATGCTTGTATCTACTCCACTCACTTGACACTGCCTCTTATCTCTATATATAAGTAAAACGGCGCCATTGTAGGCTGTTTGCGTCAATGCATGAGTGAGTCGTACTGCGAATGCGTTAATTGCGATAAATATTTTCACGTGATTAAAAAAATTAATTACCGCCCGTTAACGCGATAAATTTGACAGCCCTTCATTTAACAAAAGAAAATAAATGCATTCATTTGGGATGAAATGCATAACTGATTCTACAACAATCTAACGATATACTGGCAAGCGGGGTGGCCAGTGGGGTGGCCAACCAATTTATAGGGGTGGCCGTGGCCATCCCTGGCCATCCCCTGGTGGCGCCACTGTTGTTATTCCCTGGGCTTTAGGACTGTCGAGTGCCAGTTTGTAACGCATAGCAAAAGTTTCTGCCAGTGTTAGTTGCGTAGGACCTTTCTTTTTGTCTTCGGTTTTCTTAACATACTCCTCATATTGTTTGTGGTGGTATTTCGCTAAATGCTTGATTAGGTTGGTTGTATTAAAACTTCTTACAGCTTTACCACCACGCTTGACTTTATTGTGGCATATGTTGCACTCTGCCTCTTCGTCTTTGTCGTCCTTTAAGGTGAAATGATCCCACACAGCTGACAATTTTACCGATAAAGTCTCTCGGTAAATTGGGAGACGGTAATGTAAATGTAGTGTGTTGAAGGTGTGCCGTAAAATGCGGACCGGATTTTAGGCCAACCGAAGCGAAAAATGGAATGAATTATGTAAAACGGTGAGCTCAAAAACCCGGACCGGATTTTTAAAAAAAAAAACTGGATTGGAAGTCTGGATCGGAATTTTTCCGTGTTGGCCGATCCGATACCGATGCGCATTTTTTTGCTCATATCGGCGTCCGATCCGATCCAAATATCGGATCGAGACATCTCTAATCTCTATTCTTCAAAAAACAGCAATACGTACGTGTTATTCATAAGAAAGGATATGTGGACCATACTCATTCACTTTTTTTTGATTCAAAGATTTTAAAATTCGCTGATTTGGTTGATTACCGAACTGTACAAATTATGTTCGAGGCAAAAAATGATAAATTAGAATTAGAAGACGCGCATTATAATCTAAGAAGGACATTTAAAAAAAATTAAGAACAGAGCAACAATGAGCGGTTTCAGCATATCAGTTTGTGGAGTAAGGCTATGGAATGCTCTGAATGTAGAGTTAAAAGAATGTCAAAATATTTATCAATTTAAGAGAATGTTTAAACAGTCAATATTTCAGTGTTACATGTGTGAGCCTGTGCAATGATGGTTTTGAAGTTTGTATTTATCTTTTTGTGTTTATTTACTTATTGATTTATTTTGTTATATTGATATGCATGTACAGTTTTGAATTATATGGAGGTACGTCTTATGTATAAAATTCACTGTATTTTGAATGTGTAGGGGTGGGGACCTTATAAGCTTACTTCTTCTCACGTCTTTTCAGATGTTTTTGTTATTTCAAATAATAATTTTTGTGTGGATTATTTTGTCTTAACACCTGAAATAAATCAAATCAAGTGCTCAAACTTTGGTGTGATGAACAGCCATTTGTACAACTGTCACAAAATTCGCCACGCAGAAATAAATACTAGTGTTGCACCGATACCATTTTTTGGCCCCGATACCGATACCTGGCTGTGCAGTATCGGCCGATACCGATACCATACCGATACCACCCCGATTATATATATATTTTTTTCTTAATTTATTTATTTTTTCCAAAGAGCTACATAATTGGATGTGAAATCATTGCTAACAAGGCTTTGTCAGGCTGTTGCTTACCTTTGCAAAATAGGAAAAAGTACACATAACCCTAGTAGACAATAGTTGAATAAACCTTCCGCTCTCAAAGGCCAAAATAGTGCTAAATTTGTGAAATTAATAAAACATGTATAATACTAGCCCAACAGTAAGAAAGTAAAAATAAATTCATAATAATAAACTCTGAATGAACTGAATAAACTTTTTTAAACCTCTCAAAGTCCAACCAGTGCAACTTTCATGAAATTATTGTCACATTCTGCTGCTGGTTAGATTGTGTTTTGTTGCTGGGCGTGGGGGCGTGGCACTTGAATCCAATGCAGGCTCATCAACGCAGCATTTAAGCACGGGTGATCTCAGAGAAGGCTGCCAAGATATTTGCCTTGCTGATCGCTATTTGACATCTGGCACAATAATCTCGCTACATTTGCTTGTTATGCCCCTGCATTGGGTTTTTCTGTTAGTGTTCTGCTCTCGTTTGTAACCGCTGCCTATCATCTTAGTTTGTCCGTCGACCTGCTGTCACGGACTCCTTTTATTATTTCTACTGTCCCGCGATCGCGTGTTATTTTTTGTTTGCAATCATTAAACCCTTTTATGTATCCCCCGCTTGTTGTCTGCTTCGAAGTTCAACCTTGTTTCCGCATTTGCATTTCCGCATTAATAATAATTGACCACAGCATCCCGTCTCTCCTTTTTTTCGGGAGGTGGGAGTCTCTTATTTCTATTTCTGAAAGGTGGCAACAATACTTTGGAAACACTTCCCAAATTACTGTGGCATTTCTTTCAGTAAAAGACAATTAAAGTAAAGTAGACGAAGTGAACTGACCAGAGATTGTTGCTCCGGTCCAGCGGCCTTCTTCCTCTGGATAGCAGTCCTGCTCTTGCAGGCTCAAACTCGTTGTGTTTGTTCACGTTTCGTCTTCAAATGTTTTATCAAATTCGAGGTATTGAACCTGGCCGATTTAACTCCACATCTCCAAACTTTCAGGCCGCAAATCTTGCATGCAGCCATTGATTTTAATCGACGGGATTTCTATTTGGAAATATTTCCCGACCGCCGCGGCGCCGCCATATTTCCTGGTTTGTTTTTCGTCCATATGAAAAAGCCCCCTTTTGATTGGTCAGGAGTGGCTATTGGCCCGGAGCAGGCCAATAGCGATAGCGTTTTGGTGCTCTCGTGTCATCACACAACACAGAGACAGAGTGTAGTGAGCGCCAGGAGGAGAAAAAGGCTGTGGTCAAATGTTATAATAATGGACCGGTAAATGGTATCGGCGCCGTCTTTGTTGGTACTCGCCGATACCGATACCACCATTTCGGGCCGGATCGGCGCCCCCTGCCGATACTAGTATCGGTATCGGTGCATCTTTAATAAATACACAGTGGTACCTCGACATACGATTGCTTCGACACACTGTCTTTTCGACATCCGATTTAAAATTTGACTCGCCGTTTGTTTCTACATCCGACGACATGCTTGAAATACAACGATTTATGATAGCGTCGCAGTTTCTTTGTTTGGCCGCAAGACGGACGCACGGCGGATTTTCTTGTGAGAGAAATCAACACAGGTTCCAAGAAGGTTAGTGCAGGTAGTGAAAAAAGGATACCATTACCATTGAAATGAAGATGGAAATGATAGAAAAATAATGAGCGTGGTGTGCATATCCGTGAACTGGCTCGACAATACAGCAGTAGAATGTGTGCAATCTCGACGGTCCTCCTCCGACCTCCATTCGCCAGTATTTATAAGTTAAGGTGACTATTATTACTGTGGTAACATCGCCAAAGAAATCGCCAGCTTCGTCATTCAGATCGTGTGCAACACAACACACCTCCTGTCCGCCGACGTTGACGCTAACATCAAAACATTAGAAGAGAAAGTAAAATCTCTACCGCACCTTTCTCACTCCGTCACGTCAGCCACGCGGTGCGCTCAGGTACCGCACACAAAATATGTCCGCCACATTAGAACCTGATTCGTTACATTATTACAGGAATTATTATTATTATTATTCCGATTTTTATTCACAGCAGTATTCATTAGGATTTAGTGTAGGTTTTTTCAGGCTGTGGAACGAATTCATGGAATTATAATGTATTTTTATAGGAAAATCCTGCTCGACATACGAACATTTCGACTTACAAACCCGGTCCGTGAACAAATTAACTTCGTATGTAGAGGCATAGACTTCATAATGTATTGACGGGACACGGGGCACGGGGCCGATAAATAGGGGCCTGCTTTCTTGGCGAGGCATTCAAAGCTGACCGAATGGAATCACAGACAAAGAGCTATATTCGTTGAAAATTCTTGTGAATAAATGCTTTAATCCCTGAATTCTTTATAGATATGGACGTAAAACCGTCTCGATTCTTGGTTAAAAGCAACAACAACAAAAAACGTGCAGTTAGCATTTATTTTATGTAAATATGTCGAAGTACAAAGCTAGTCTGTTAGTACATGTTGCTAGCAGGTGCCTTGTGTAAACAGAGCTTTTCCGGTGAAACTTCTAGTCAATAAATGCTGAGATCTCCGAATTCTTTATAGATATGGACGTAAAACAGTCTCGATTCTTGGTTAAAAGCAAAAAAAAAAGTGCAGTGAGCATTTATTTTACGTAAATATGTCGAAGTTCAATGCTAGTCTGTTGGTGAATGTAGCTCGTGGCCGCTTTACATAAAAAGAGCTTTTCCGGTGAAAATTCTTGTGAATAAATGCTTAAATCCCCGAATTCTTTATAGATATGGACATAAAACAATCTCGATTCTTGGTTAGAAGTAGGGCTGTCAAGCGATTAAAATTTTTAATCGAGTTAATCACAGCTTAAAAATTAATTAATCGTAATTAATCGCAATTCAAACCATCTTTAAAATATGCCATATTTTTCCATAAATTATTGGTGGAATGGAAAGATAAGACATAAGACGTGTATATACATTCAACATACTGTACATAAGTACTGTATTTGTTTATCATAACAAATCCACAAGATGGCATTAACATTATTAACATTCTTTCTGTTAAAGGGATCCACAAGAAAGACTTCTAGTTCTTAAAAGATAAATGGCAGTACAAGTTATACTAATTTTATATTAAAACCCCTTTTAATGTTTTTGTTTTAATAAAATTTGTAAATTTTTCTATCAGAAACTAATCTAGATACACTAAATACACCACAAGGTGTCAATGGCGAGTTTTAAATTAAATAAGAAATCAAGCCAAATAGTGTGTTTTGTCCCTCGACTGACGCCATAGTTTCCTGTTTACTGGTCCAGCCATTGTAATTCACGTCATTTGAGTGCTGGCTTCACAACGTACTTGACCTCTGATAGTTTGTATATTGTGAATAGATATTGCCATCCAATGTATTTGTTGAACTAAACGAAATGTTTGAATAGGGTTTGACCAAAGTCTTGAGTAAGTTTTATGTGTATGTTGCATAGCTATTTTGATTGGGAATGCCAGTTCTCTTTGCACTGTTGTTTAATTGTGTGAGAATTGGGCTTCATTAACACAGATTGAAGCGCTTTTCTTTTTGTGAACATTATTTTTTTTGAGAGATATTATTTTAGTTGTGCTTTCACTAAATAAAACCTATGTTTGTTGTGGAGTTGCCGAAGCTTATGCTAATAAACGACGCGGTCCAATGAACGCCTGTGTCCACTCGCCTTTTGTAATATTCTGATATAGAATTATCCGAGTCACCTTGAAGTGCACGCGGCGCCAACATGTTGTTTAATCACATGATGCAGGAGTGCGTTAGAGTTACGGCCTGCCGAGAGCCATAAGCTGTGTTAATGTTAAAGCTGAATGTGCTAATAAAGAAACAAAGCGCCAGCACGTCGCGTGTGGTATACCTGTGTTAAGAAAAAGCACAAAACAAAACACCTTTCTCTGCCTCTTAGCTCTCAAGTGCGTCATTGTAATCTGTTTGAGGCAATGCATAAGCGGGTCATTCCGCACATGCATTAAATGCGTTAAATATTTTAACGTGATTAATTTTGAAAAATTAATTACCGTCCGTTAACGCGTTTAATTTGACCGCCCTAGTTAAAAGCATAAAAAAACATGCAGTTTGCATTTATTTTAAGTAAATATTGGGAACTATGATACCAATGCAGTAGCTGCTCTACTTGAATGCGAGGCGCAGTGCATCACCGATCTGACCCGTCAATACCATTATGAAGTCTATGGTAGAGGTACCTCTGTATTTGAAAATATAATAATTACAAATCCAAGTATTCCATTTGTTTAAATTAACTTACTTTTTTTCTAAAGCAATTTCATTTACTTAAAATTCATTAAATTAAATGATGTATTATGCATGTATCAATAAAGAATGAGAGGAGCATTCGCACTATAGTTATAAATTTTTCTTCCATTTCATTTCGTAAACTTAAAATGCTTCATCATATTTTTTTTAAATAGGCTCATTTTATTTCGATACACATTCTCATCATTTTTTTTTAATCTAAATTTTGTGGTGATTCACTTTTAGAAGGCCATCTATGGTTCATGAATTTTCAATATTTGTGGCAATATCCATTGCAGATAGCAAATGTTTGCTATATTTCCATTCTCAAAATCTGAGGAGCAGACAGTGTTTGTTTGAGCTTGTATGTGCAAATTGTGCCACTGAGCGGAGCCTTGAGGTGGCCTTCTTTATCTTCACACAAAGGTTGGCTCAGGCTAAAAATACAGAGGCATCCAAGCACAATAAAGTATGGTTTCCGTTCAGCTAGGTCAAAATGATATGACAGAACAATTTCAAATCATGCAGCCACAGCTCTGGCGAAATAAAACCTGGCATGTCCGGATGATATGGTTTGCCGCCATAATTTCTCACAATCTCTTCAGTCATGGAGATGCATTATGCATGAAGGGCCTTCCGAGGCTTTAGGAGTCAACAAGGAATAAACTAAGGAAAACTTTGCTCTGTTATATGTTCAGATTTTAGTGTGTTGGGTTTCTGATAGGTCACTAATTGTGTAGTGGTACATTTGTTTGGAATTTAGTATTTCAGTCCAGGCAGTGTGGGTTCAATTGCCCTGTTATATGTTCAGATTTTAGTGTGTTGGGTTTCTGATAGGTCACTAATTGTGTAGTGGTACATTTGTTTGGAATTTAGTATTTCAGTCCAGGCAGGGTGGGTTCAATTCCCACACAGTTACAGTGTGCATATGATTGTGAATGACTGCATCTCTATGTGAAGTAACAAAAAATAGTTTCCTGAATTGATTCTTTCTTTTTCATGTGTTCTCTACCCTTGTTAAAAAAAAATAAAAGGAGGATCTTTTGTGGTGGTAGCGTGTGGCAAGAAGCAGTGTTATTTTCATGGAGTTTTATTGTTTTGCACGTCTTTGCTTTACTTGAGTCCAAATATGAAGTGTTACTTTTTACTTTTACCTCACTACATTTTACAGCACGTATTAGAAGTTTTTACTCCACTACTTTTCAAGTTGTCACCTGCGTTACACGCAGTGTTGTTAATCTTACTGAAAAAAAGTAATTAATTATAGTTACAAATTACTTCTCCCAAAAAGTAATTGCGTTAGTAACTCAATTACCTGAATGTAAGAGTAATTAGTTACTTGGCAAAGTAATTGGTGATAATTACTTTTTTTTTTTTCCCTCAAAAAAAAAAAAAAAAACATTGGCCACACGATGGGAAGTTTTTTGTGAAGGTTTTTGGTACAATTGGCCCGAGCCCAATTCTTTACCCTAATTTACCCTTTACCCTGAATCAACTGTTAAAAGTTGTTAAAATTGCTCCCATTATTGCATTAGTTCCCTTCTCTCTACTTTCGACATATGAAAGTTTTAAAACTGTTTCATCATTTAAAGATAGATTCAAGTCAAGATTTTGCCGATTTAGAAGTATTTTACATTAAAAGTTACTTAGGTTTGCTAGGAAGTTTTCTCTACAACAGAGCCGTCCTAAAAAGTCTACTGCTTTAAGATGGCGGCTGTCTACTAACTTATTTAGTGCCATGTCTGTCATTTTGCATCAAGTTATATCTATGTACAGTACATGTGATATCTACCATGTCTACCATATCTACCATAACATGTGGGCGTAGTTTGTAGGTTATCGGCTACAACATGTATTATTGGAGCTACCTAGCATCGCGTTTGCTCGGCGTCACAACTTTCTTGCCTCCTCCCTACTCCTGCTCTGCTCTGTCGTCTCGGTGAGTCCGTCTCCCTCAGACTTTTCGACCAATATAGTAACGCATGCCTTTCCGTCCTCAGTAACGGTAACGGCGTTGCCAAGATGAGAAAAGTAATTAATTAGATTACCCACTACTGAAAAAAATAACGCCGTTAGTGACGCCGTTATATTGTAACGCCGTTATTAACAACACTGGTTACACGTTACTTTTGTTTTCTTTTTTTCTCATTGTGAATTGATAGTTTCGTTTTCATGTCTCCGGTGCAATCGATAAGCACCGTGCAACGGCACTGTAATTGACCACTAGAGGCAGCAGTAGAGTTCAAGCAAGATTAGCCAACTGAAGATATTGACCAGTAAAAAACAAAAGGAGAACAAAAGCAGTGCGCCTTGATGTAGGTGCAGCACACTTTTGTACAGTAGGTCACGGTAATCAACTGATAGTTGCTTGCTATCCGCCGTTAAGCTAAATTTTGGAGTTGTTAAGCTTCTGTTTACAGTGCAGTCAATTTTATCGCTTGTTTTTTCCATTCTACAGTATTAAATTAAACTGAGAAGTAAATGAATTTTGTGGTTCTTTGGTTGAATGTAGATTCAGATATTTGTATGTATGCACAGTGGGGCAAATAAGTATTTAGTCAACCACCAATTGTGCATGGTGGTGGTTTACATGGGTAAACCTCAACCATGAGAGACAGGGTGTGGGAAAAAAAAAATCACATTTTTTGATTTTTAAAGAATTTATTTCCAAATAAGAGTGGAAAATAAGTATTTGGTCACCTACAAACAAGCAAGATTTCTGGCTGTCAAAGGGGTTTAACCTCTTCTAACGAGGTCTAATGAGGCTCCAGTCGTTACTTGTATTAATGGCACCTGTTTTAACTCATTATCGGTATAAAAGACACCTGCCCACAACCTCAGTCAGTCACACTCCAAACTCCACTATGGCCAAGACCAAAGAGCTGTCAAAGGACACCAGAGACAAAATTCTAGACCTGCACCAGGCTGGGAAGACTGAATCTGCAATAGGTAAACCGCTTGGTGTAAAGAAATCAACTCTGGGAGCAATTATTAGAAAATGGAAGACATACAAGTCCACTGACAATCTCCCTCGATCTGGGGCTCCATGCAAGATCTCACCCCGTGGCGTCAAAATGATAACAACAACGGTGAGCAAAAATCCCAGAACCACACGGGGGAACCTAGTAAATGACCTACAGAGAGCTGGGACCACAATAGCAAAGGCTACTATCAGTAACACAATGCGCCGCCAGGGACTCAAATCCTGCACTGCCAGACGTGTCCCCCTGCTGAAGAAAGTACACGTCCAGGCCCGTCTGCGGTTCGCAAGAGAGCATTTGGATGATCCAGAAGAGGACTGGGAGAATGTGTTATGGTCCGATGAAACCAAAATAGAACTTTTTGGTAGAAACACAGGTTCTCGTGTTTGGAGGAGAAAGAATATTGAATTGCATCCGAAGAACACCATACCCACTGTGAAGCATGGGGATGGAAACATCATGCTTTGGGGCTGTTTTACTGCAAAGGGACCAGGACGACTGATCTGTGTGAAGGAAAGAATGAATGGGGCCATGTATCGAGATATTTTGAGTGAAAATCTCCTTCCATCAGCAAGGGCATTGAAAATGAGACGTGGCTGGGTCTTTCAGCATGACAATGATCCCAAACACACAGCTTGGGCAACAAAGGAGTGGCTTCGTACGACGCATTTCAAGGTCCTGGAGTGGCCTAGCAAGTCCCCAGATCTCAACCCCATAGAAAATCTGTGGAGGGAGTTGATAGTCTGCGTTGCCCAACGGCAGCCCCAAAACATCACTGCTCAAGAGGAGATCTGCATGGAGGAATGTGCCAAAATACCAGCAACAATGTGTGAAAAGCTTGTGAAGAGTTACAGAAAACGTTTGGCCTCCGTTATTGCCAACAAAGGGTACATAACAAAGTATTGAGATGAACTTTTGTAATTGACCAAATACTTATTTTTCAAGCAATGTGATTTTCTGTTTTTTTTTTCCACATTCTGTCTCTCATGGTTGAGGTTTACCCATGTTGACAATGGCGTACCACAAGCAACACGTCACTTCCGCTCATTAATATTCATGACATTAGCAACTGTTGCTAAGTGGGGACAAGCCGCCATTTGTCCCTAATAGGAAATGAATGGAAATTGTGTATGAAGGAGATGTTTACAGAGCTAAACCTACCAATTCTCTCCGAAAATGATGTCCCTGGTGCCAAATTCACTGGCAAAGATGTCGAAGAACATAAAAATGTTCAGTTAAAGAGATGGCTTGAGTATCGAAGGCTGAAAAAGACGAAAAAAAACGAGCCGAACTAAGCATAGCCTTAGCTTTTTTTATCGACGCGACTGACAATGACATTCTCCTGTTTCAACAAGCTATCCTTTACCACAAGCCCTGTCTTTCTTACATATTGTATCCTCTGGTTATCCTACGTCTCTTACCGTTCTTGGATGTAATTTAGCTAGTTTTGTGTAGTGATCGCAAATGCTACTCAGTGACAGCCAACGAACAGTTTTAATTTTTTCCATTGTTAACAAATCTTAATTCGATAACTTATTTACACTTCCTCCTTACTAAAGTTGTTTTTTTTTACAACAGAAAATGTAATAGTGGCAGTCAGATACCATTTTAATTCTTTTCAGGTCATTCATTGTCAGATAGAAGCAGCACCCGGCACGTCACGCCAAAAAATAAGTTAAAAATATCAAAATGGCCTACCTCTTTGTCCTCTGAAAGACAATGCCAACCCAACGAAATGTTTACTGCATAAATGTTTACTGCCGAGCTGGCGTTAAAAGTCCGCGCAAATTGATTCAGTCTTCACATTTTCTCCTCTGAGTTTTTAGTTTAGGGAAACGTATGAAGAAAACATCCTTCATATGTCGTAATGTCTAGAGTCGTTTCTACAAGTTCCAAAAAAGCCATGTGTGATCAGCATGCTCGTTTTTGAAAGATTACCGGAGAAAAGTAACACATTTTCCATTGCTTCTATGCAAGGGTGGGTCTATAATGTCCCACTTCTACTCTACTTCCGCTTTACGATGCGACGTCACGGTCTAAAAATAGCATGCGTGCGGTATGCCATTAAAGGGCTTGCTAATATTTTCAAGTGGGAGAACTTGCACAATTAGTGGTTGACTAAATACTTATTTGCCCCACTGTGTGTATATTATATATTACATGTTTGCATTGGGAGAAAATATTTTTACTTTTTACTTGTGAATTAAATTTTAGATCAAGTGCTTTCGTACTTTTACTTAAGTAATTTTTTGCACCGATATCTGTACTTTTATTTGGTCACTTTTACTAAGTGATACTTCATCCACCACTGCGGTATTTTGGCAACCCGTAGGGTGAGGGCATTTTGTGCTAGTCAATATTTTGATCTAGTTGCAGTACCATTTCTGGCCATCAATCCTACATTGTTCACATTTAAATAAAGATTTCGCCCACTGTTCATTGCGTCTTCACTACTTGCTAATATGCTTGGGACTTTGGCACCTAACCAACTGCGCATGCACCAAAAATATGTCAACAAAATTCCTTCCATACTGTTGTGGTTGAAGTGCAAAAATGAAGACTAAAAATGTCCTCTTTTAGCTTTTCTATACAATCAAGATGTGTATATTTAGCAGCTTTCGCTCAAACCTCTCCAAAGTACAAGTATTTGGCATTTATGGCCCTTGTGGACTATTATACATTTGCAGCATCATGCTTGGTCCGTTTTAGTGTGTGAGAGGATTCTTTTGCAACGTGCATTTGATGGCTGCAATAATTATTTGATCCACAACTGGTCGAAGGTTAACGAGTCAGGATTGGAGAGGATTTGTGTCAAAAATATTGCACATCGAGCATATGATTCTCTTCCAATTGAAATACTTGTTATGATGTCTCTTTTTTTAGGCTAATTCCTGCTTTTAAAATCCGAATGTGAGTACTCGCTCTAAACACAGTGGGGACTCACTGGCATTAGGGATTGTGTGGGAACATCCTCCCACACATTCACCTTTACTGATTCATTGAAACTTGCAGCATTATTTCCAACTAGCACAAGTGCCTCTATTAGTCATTTTTGGTACAGAATGTAAATGTTTTTTTTTTCCAATTCAGTTACCACGTCAGCACTCAACAATAGGGCTGCCATGATTAGTTGACTAATCAAAAACTTCCGTAATTTTCAGACTATAAGCTGCTACTTTTTTCACTTCACTTCAGCGCCACCGTCCAACACTTAAATTGTTCAATTTCTTTGAGCTAGCTTCAAGTAATGTCCTACATAAATTGCTGACCAAATTATTGGAACCCCTGCAATTCTGTCAGATAATGCTCAATTTCTCCCAGAAAATGATTGCAATTACAAATGCTTTGATAGTAATATCTTCATTTATTTTGCTTGACATGAAAAAACACAAAAGAGAAGGGGAAAAAAATTAAATCGTTATCATTTTACACAAAACTCCCAAAATGGGCCAGACAAAAGTTTTGGCACCGTTTGAAAAATTATGTGATGCTTCTCCAATTTGTGTAATTAACAGCACCTGTTACATACCTCTGGCACATAACAGGTGGTGGCAATAACTAAATCACACTTGCAGCCAGTTGAAATGGATTAAAGTTGACTCAACCTCTGTCCTGTGTCCTTGTGTGTACCACATTGAGCAAGGAGAAAAGAAAGAAGACCAAAGAAGTGTCTGAGGACTTGAGAAGCAAAATTGTGAGGAAGCACGGGCAATCTCAAGGTTACAAGGCCATCTCCAAAGACCTGAATGTTCCTGTGTCTACCATGCGCAGCGTCATAAATAAGTGTACAGCTCACATCACTGTGGCTAACCTCCCTAGATGTGGACGAAAAAGAAAAATTGACGAGAGATTTCAACGAAAGATTGTGCGGATGATGGATAAAGAACCTCGACTAACATCCATACAAGTTCAAGCTGTCCTGCAGTCCGAGAGTACAACAGGGTTAACCCGCACTATCCATCTGTGTCTGAATGAAAAGGGACTGTATGGTAGGATCCCCAGGAAGACCCCACTTCTGACCCAGAGACATAAAAAAAGCCAGGTTGGAGTTTGCCAAAACTTACCTGAGAAAGCCAAAACATTTTGGAAGAATGTTCCCTGGTCAGATGAGACAAAAGTAGAGCTTTTTGGATGAGGCATCAACATAGTGTTTACAGGAAAAAAACAAGGCCTTCAAAGAAAAGAACACGGTCCCCACAGTCAAACATGGCAGAGGTTCCCTGACGTTTTGGGTTTGCTTTGCTGCCTCTGGCACTGGACTGCTTGACCATGTGCATGGCATTATGAAGTCTGAAGACTACCAACAAATTTTGCAGCATAATCTAGGGCCCAGTGTGAAAAAGCTGGGTCTCCCTCAGAGGTCATGGGTCTTCCTGCAGGACAATGACCCAAACACACTCCAAAAAGCACTAGAAAATGGTTTGAGAGAACGCACTGGAGACTTGTAAAGTGACCTGAATCCCATTGAACACCTATGGAGATATCTGAAAATGGCAGTTTGGAGAAGTCACTAGGGATGGGAATCGAAATCCGATTCCAATTCGGAACCGGTTCTGAGTGTTTCGAGGCCTCGACATCACAATGAAAAAGCCTTAACGATCCCTTTAACGATTCCAAAAGACGCGTATTGCGTCGTGACGTGTCTTGTTGTCCAGACGCATCAAACTAGCATGGCGCCAAGAACTACTCGCTCCAAAGTTTGACTACACTTCACCAGGAAAGAGTGTGAAAATGAAAGGTTTCGACGAGTAAGCACGAGCTTTGCAGCCATAAACATAACAATGAGAGCACGTAGGTTCAAACGCTCGAAAGTGTGTCTTCACTTCACGAGGAAAAATTACAACAAAGCGACTTGGAGTCATTGCAAGGTGGAGATAACTGCATCGGGAGGGAATACGACTGCGCTGTCCTCACAGAGAGGCTAAGGCTCAGTCCTGGCTATACAGCTAGCTAAACTCCCAAATGACGATGCAGAAGACGTTGGTATAATTTGCTGACTTTATTCAACCATCACTTGAAGAGTGAAACTAAGAATAGAAATGAAACAAATCAATTTCGTCCCCAATAACAAACAGGTTTGCATCAATGTAAATCAGCGATGATTAGCTGCTAATAACAGTAATAACAAATGGTTAGTATTCGTTCGCTAGCATTAGCACATCGTTCAAACAACTACACAACTGGATTTAAGTGTCTGATCGCGAGTGGAAACACAACAACAACAACACAAAAGATGATACATACAGGCGTTGCCTCTGTAGATATTAACATTAACAAAGAACGTAGGCTCGTAGAAGTGTTTCCCTCTCTCACTAACTTGCTCACTCGCTTGGATGCGGCATTTCTTCTTCGCGCTCTTCTTCACGTGAGCGCGTTCTTCTTCGCGTGAGGAAGCGCAAGGGCGCCCCCACTTGAGCATGTAAGCGCCACAAAAACTAAAAGGCATGCAATTCAATGTAATGGTAAAATAATACACGTTAACCCAGGAGTCCCCAAACTGCGGCCCACGCCCCAAATACGGCCCGCCTCCACATTTGGTCCGGCCATTTTGATTTTTTTTTTTTTTCTCAATCGTGTTATTTATTTCCTTGCCTTTTCCTTGAAGAATTCAGAGAGGGTTATTTGGTTATTATCTATTTAATTAATAGTGTTTTTATTATTAATTATTATTATTATTATATTATATTATTATTTTTATTTTATTTACTTTCATTCTGTGAAGAATCCAGAAAGGGTTATTTGATTGTGGCTTTCTGAAAAACAATAATTTTTTTACATTTATGCACTTCTGCAATCGTCACACTTTTTCTGTTACAAACTGACCCCGGCCCCTCATCAGAGAAGGGAAAAGTTATGTGGCCCTCACAGGAAAAAGTTTGGGGACCCCTGCTTTAACACATATTGTCAAAGGCAGAAAAACAACCTATCTGCCAATATATACCAATATTTTTTATATTCTATTAGATAAATGTTTCAGTAAAATGTTACACATTCTTGTGTATTTGCCACTTATTGCCACAGTTAACATTGAGGCTTTGGGCCTCTTTTGATCTCGTTGTGAGTTTGTAAAGTTGTGACTTCTGATTAAACAAACTCGATGCCAATCAAAACGTTTGTTCTTCTTTTTCCCCAAATTAGAATCAATAAGAGAATCGATAAAGAATCGAATCGTTAAGCAATATCGATAATGGAATCGGAATCGTAAAAATCCTATCAATTCCCATCCTAGAAGTCACCCTTCAAATCTCAGAGGCCTGAAGCAGTTGGCCAAAGAAGAATGGTCTAAAATTCCAGCAGAGCATTGTAAGAAATCATTGATGGATACCGGAAGGGGTTGTCCGCAGTTATTTTGTCTAAAGGTTGTGCTACCAAGTATTAGGCTGAGGGTGCCAATACTTTTGTCCGGCCCATTTTTGGAGTTGTGTAAAATGATAATGATTTCATTTTTGTGTGTGTGTGTTTTTTCATTGCAAGAAAAATAAATGAAGATATTACTACCACAGCATTTGTAATTGCAGTCATTTTCTGGGAGAAATTGAGCATTATCTGACAGAATTGCAGGGGTGCCAATAGTTTTAGCCAGCAGTGTACCTGCTTTTGAGTAAACTAAACGCAAAAACAATTGGTGGTTAATCGACCTTAAAAAATTATACTTTGTGGCAGCTCTACACAACAGTTGTCATCTGTGCTGTTCTATTTTTGACTTGCTACATGCAGAATTGATTGATATCATTTTGAAGCCAAATCCTTTTAATCATCATCATTCATCAAAGCGCTTGGGCTGCTGATTCATCTATTGATGTTCATTTATTTAAAAAAAAAAAAAAAAAATCACCTCAACTGATCCTCGTTAGAATAATGGATGTATTACATTTAACCACCAGTTGTCCTTTTTTGAGGCAGGCAGTTCAGTTGTCATTATGACATTATAAACAGTTTCCATTGGTTGTTTAACAGCATGGCATGTCATCTCATTGTCATTGTGTTATTATCTACATGTAGCAGTGTTCCTGACAAGATTATTCATACTGTTTAATCTTGTCCTTGTTCTAATTTAATTCTTTTTGTGTGGGACGTCTAACCTACAGTGACGACATCAACTACAGCATTTAAATGTTTGGCACTAACATCTACCTACATTCACCTGCACCGGGAGGGTTCACCAGTGAGTTTCAAAAAGCATTTTTAACACATTGAATTGGAGGTTGTTAGTATAAAATGTCCTTTTGTTGCTCGTAACATTGAAGTCTGAGTCAGATTTGAGTGAGAAGTGAAATCTACTTTTTCTTCTCTCCATGTTTGAACACACAGGCTTGTGGGATGGCGCGCTTTTTCCTCAAGCAAGAGTGAACACAGATGCTATGACTTCGGAAAAAGAGAAGAAAAAAAACTTTCACACTCCAGGCAAAAACATATCACTGCGCACCCACTCTAAGAACCTCACATAGCCTTGCGCCTGCAGCACCCCACTAATCGACTGCAAGCTCAGCTCACATAAACATGTTGTCAAAACTGCCATCTGTGTGGTAGAAAATCATTCAGGACATTAAAGTGGAGCCTAAACTGCTATGTTAAATGTAAACAAAAGGGAGAGTGACACAAATGACAAGAGAGCTTTATGCTTATTCACAACTTTTATGACAAAGCACTTTGACTTTCATTGTTCAAAAGCTATTGGCACATAAATTGCCTTCGCTGAAATGTTCCAACAGAGTCAGAAGAGTTGTCTCAAAATTTGAAAGTATCTTTGACTCGGGGGGGGGTTACTCTTTATAACACACTCAATTAAGTTACTGGCTGCCATTGGCGATACTAAACGTCCAATCCATTTTGACTCGAAAGGTTCACCAGCGATCTTTTACTCCGAGTCAAAATGAATTGGATGTCTAAGGGCCGTCAATGACAATGCAACCTGAGCATTAACAGCCAATCCTCCCATTTTACCGTATTGGCCCGAATATAAGACGGCCCTGACTATAAGACGACCCCCTTTTTCAAGACTCAAGTTTGAAAAAAGACTTTTCTAACACCAAATTAATTTTTATACAGAAAATAATTTCAGTACATCTAAAACAAATGGTTATAACAATATATTTGAGAGAAAACGCATGTTATTTTGCCTCATTCAAATCTTAATATCTGAACATTTAAATATGTAAACTAAAGTGCAATCACATTCGTAATTGAATGGCTTCAGGTTTTTGAAATGTAGAAAAACAATCTATTGTGATAAAACAACAAAATTGCAATAACTGCATTAACCATCAAAGTGAAGTCTAACTGTAACTGTCGTCTTCACACAAATCTGAATAAGGAAAAACACTGCAATAACATAATGCAAAGTGGTTAAACTAGTAGCTGAGCTCTGTCATGGCAGAACATCGCTTCAATGATATCTGGCGCCATCTAGCGTCGTGAATGGGGAGATTAGCTGAGATCTGTCATAACAGAACATCGCTTCAATGATATCTGGCGTCATCTAGCGTCGTGAATGGGTATAATGTCTAGACCGCGAATATAAAATGACCCCCTCTTTTTCAATCTTATTTCAATGCAAAAAAACACTGTCTTATATTCGTCTTATATTGAAGTCCAACCTTGTTTTCGCTGTTGCGGACCCTAACAGTTAAAAAGTGAAACACTCAGTATAGTTCTTTAACATGTTGTTGAGTTGTTGTTGAATTGCAGCCAACTGGTGACGTGCCTTTGACCGCATTGGGTTTGGCGGCCCCTTGAATGGCATCAGCACCATAGTGTATGAATATTTTCGAGATTGGGTGAATGACAGCTAACGTAAATTACTCAGGCACCATAAAAATGTGTAGATAAATGCCCTAGATAAGTACGCAACATTAACATAACAGGGCAACCTTGAATACCAAATGTTAATATTGTAGCCTACATCATCCAAAATGTAATGTTTACTTATGTGGACACCAGGTCTTTATGAGTATTTTTTTTTTTTTTTAAATTACTAAAAATAGTCGCTTTCCTAATAAAGGGTTAAGCTCAACCTTGTTTAATTAATAAATGGACTGACTTGGAAGGAAAAGCAGCTCCGTACGTAAGGATCAGCCTGAGACTGTGATTATGTTTAGATTTTTTAAAAAATATATAATGTATTATATAAAAGGATGGGCAAGAGCTTGATCATACACAACCTAGTAGAAAGTATCTTGTTTATTAAAGTGAAAAGATACAGAACTCCATTTTTTCCGATATGTAATAACTGAAAAAACATAAATAAGAGCCAACATTTTCCAGAAGTAGGCAAAGTAGCCACTGTTAAACATTTTTATATGCCAATACAATTTTAGCCAATCGAATGTGAGTATGTCAGATTGTTATTCACACTCCTAATCCATTGTGCTACACCTGCATATTGGAGAAACAAGCTTGGACCCTGGAAGTGAAGCAGGATTCGGTTGACTCTTATAAAAAGTACTGTATGTGCCTATATTCTTAAATACTTTTCTCTTTCACTTGTTTCGATGTATCAGTGTTTATGTGTTGTAAGTGTGTGGCTGCAGGCTTCTCCATTGTTGGACAAAAGTAGGCAGCCCGGTTAAAAAGTGAGTGGTTTTTGGTGAACTTAACTCAATATTTCTATCTAGCCTCTTGCCTAAAGTCAGCTGGGATGGAGTGGTGACCCTAATTGTATAGACAACTGGTATGAATCAATGTATTTAATAGCAGTGCCCTGCGACTTTTGACCAAGCAACTTTGAGAGCCACGGTTTATTTTACACTGAGTACAAAACTGTGTATGATCTGTTTGACATCATGTGTGTGTGCAAGTTTTGGTGCGTGCGCGTGCGAGAGAGTGCAATTGTGTTATGTCGCACAGAGGCAACCATGTCGTAACACCACTTTACTGTAGGACATCAAAGAGACAACAAGCCCAGGGGGACAACATGGAGACACAGCTTTGATGAGGACGTGCAGATGTTTCATTATTTATAATATGCCTGCATGTAGCAAGGAGAGTGTAACTACACTTCAGATTATTTTTTCACACTGAATATTGAATGTTTATGTTTTGTAGTTATGCATTACTTACAATAAAATACATAGAGTTAATACCTTAACCTTAATAGCTGGTTAAAGGCATGAGCACAAAATTGCAAAGCTGTTATGATTAGTCAAGGTCATCATCATCTCTTAAACTTCTATAATTTCAGGAAAAATATGCCCCAATTAGCTGCAGATTTTGTCAAAATCAGCTCCCTGTTACCACAATAAAACTCATTTCATGAATGGATACTTATTCAAATTACTGTAATACCTAAGGAGAGAGAGAAGGAGTGGCATTTGAGTATCCTTCTAATATTTCACTCTATTAGTTATCAAAAGTTTTAAAGTCGTTATTAAGTCTTGTTTGGGTGAATTACTGTTTTTCTGAGTATTGTTATTTAGTTGGTATTGTTTAGTGACTAAACAAAATCAAATAAACACCTATTGATCAATATTACACAAGAGGGAGTGATGTACTTATTTCTGGAATGGAATCTGAGACTAGACCAATATAATCACAATTCGGACCAAGACTGGTCTAGAGTGTGTAACATTACATCTTGGATACTACGGTATTTATTAAGGAGGGCTACTAACATGTTACTTTTGAAGCTGTTTCAAGTTCCAACACGTCATTCACAGGTTATTCATCCTTTGGCTACTGAGACCCATTATTTAAAAAAAATTCCTAACCCTAACCCTAACTATTACAGCTCCAAAATGTCTTACTTTTAGATATCGTGGTTTAAAAAAAAAAAAAAAAAAACTTTTGTTTCTAATGAACAGGATTATTATTTTTCAAAATTTATTAGCAGATTGGAATATAAGTATAATGTTAAAATATATATTTTTTTAAAATAAGAAAAAAATAACTGAAATATTCCAAATAAATTAGAAATATATGCAGCCCTTTAGGTGAGCCAAAGCCCACAGCCACAGCTCAACATAATTACCATCAGAACAAAAATAATTTATTTATTTTCCATAAAAAGCACGTGTGTATGGCTCATATCATGTTTACATTATATACAAACACTCGCTTTCTCACACAAGACATGCTGGAGTTCTCAGTTCTCTCATAGCTGGTGGGAAACGTTCATGACAGCAATGTTTACTAAGCTTTAATTTGACATTAATGCGAAATCATATTGCAAGTATTGCCTCCTTTGCAGCCACCCTTCGCAAACATGTTTTACATGTCTGTAGGCCCTCCTCTAAGCCGCGATCGTCTGTAACTTCTCTGTAGCCGAAGTATTCCAATACCAGCGATTTCGTTTTATTCAATGGGGGAAAAAGTTCAGGAGTTTCACCTCCTCCAGCCATCGTGTAGCACAGCTGACTCACTGACACTGAGCAACAACCAGTGGGGGAGGGTTGAGCCTTAAAGCTGCAAGCGAGGGATTTCTCCATGCATTTTGGGGATATAAAAAATGCCTAATACCTTACGGACTGTGTGACGGAAAGTATTTGCGGTTTTGAAACCTTGATGTTTTCATACCACGGTATACCTTAAAACCGGTAATCGGCAAATGCCTACTGCTGAGAAGCTGAAATTCAGAGGATTTGATTATTTTAACTTAAAAAGGGCTAAAACTAGGGTTGTTCCGATCATGTTTTTTTTTTGCTCCTGATCCGATCCCGATCGTTTTAGTTTGAGTATCTGCCGATCCCGATATTTCCCGATCCGATTGCTTTTTTTTGCTTGCTCCCGATTCAATTCCAATCATTCCCGACAATTTGTCCCGATCATATACATTTTGGCAATGCATTAAGAAAAAAATGAATAAAACTCGGACGAATATATACATTCAACATACAGTACATAAGTACTGTATTTGTTTATTATGACAATAAATCCTCAAGATGGCATTTACATAATTAACATTCTTTCTGTGAGAGGGATCCATGGATAGAAAGAATTGTGACTTTGTATATTGTGACTAAATATTGCCATCTAGTGTATTTGTTGAGTTTTCAGTAAATGATACTGTAGCCATTTAACTTCTGCCCAAATGCATGATGGGAAGTGCAACCATGACTGTGCGTAGTGCTACCAATTGATATATCTTCTCTGGATTGGGAAATAACATAAGGTGTTAAGAAAAAGATCAATTGCTACCTTGCTTCCCCACATTGCTTCCCATGATATTTCTAATCGTAGGGAGAGGGATTGTAAGGCTTTAGCCAATTAAAGAAAGGCTTCAAAGGCTGCCACAATTCACTCTACTCATTTTACGCTGCGTTTTTATCTCTCTATATAGGTAAAACGGCGCCATTACAGATTGAGCGCGACAACGCGTGAGTGGGTCGTGCAGTGCATGCATTAATTGCATTAAATATTTTAACGTGATACATTTTTAAAAAAAATTAATTACCGCCGTTATCGGGATAAATTTGATAACCCTACCTTAAGCCTAAACTAAAGACTCTAGATGAGTGTAACGTATTATGTCTGTAACATTAAATACAATTAGAAAACGATTTAATTAAAAAATATATATATATATTAAAAAAAGGCATGGCCGATATTTTTTTGCCGATTCCGATACTTTGAAAATGACGTGATCAGACCCGATCCATCCCGATCGATCGGGACATCTCTAGCTAAAACTGATCTACTAGTTCTCAAAATGTTTGCCAAATAATTTCAGAATCGATTAGTTGCTGAATAATTTTGAGATCTACAGATAGGTACTTTTTTTTTTTTTTTTTTACATGTAGACGGAGAGGATAACTTTTGTTTCATATTGTGACATGGAACATCTCGTCTTTTTTAAATTATTATTTTTTTAAGGATTAGGCTTACTAGTCAAATACAATTGATCATGTGGAATGTACTGAGGTTCTGTCGTCAAAATTCAATTCTGGCCTACCTTTGTGGAGTTTAAAACGCATCCCCCACATTGCCTGGAGTACTCCTATTTTCTCCCATGTTCCCAAAACAAGCATAGGTTTGAAGATTAAACCCTGTGAATAACCCAGACTAAATGGACTAAATTGTCTGATATGCAATTGGCTAGCGACTAACTTAGGGTTTGCCCTGCCTTGTGCCCAAAATAAGTTTGGATCGGTTTAAACTCAACCACAACCCGAATGATGATAAGAGCCATAAAAACTGACAGAAAATTGATCTGAATGTAATTGCTGTTGGTGTTCTCTTTAATCCAGATGAATTGAAGTCAGGCTAATGTCAAGGAACAGATTGAGTAACTTTAAGTTTAAGTTTTTTGTAAGGTAAATATTAGATTCTGTTACAAAGCTGTAACAGATTCGAACAGACACTCTCTGCACACTGTGGCTGACTCGGACTGCGCTATGCAGGACAAATATAGTGACGGTTGCCATGGTTATGACACGGAACGCATGCACTCAAACAGAAAAGCGAGACCACGAGGACGCACACCCACTCACATCGCTCTCCTTCCAAACCAAAAGCTTCATGTGCATGAGGGGAACTATGGATGTGTGTGCGCACCTCACATTTTTAACACCTGTGGAAGCGTGGCAATTTTACTGATGGATACTGACTCACCGTCACAGTGGGGATGGCGGTAACCAGAGAGTAGACAAGAACGGGCGGCGCCTTGCTGTAGTCCTCTGGTCCCGGGTATGGCTTGGAGTAAGCCTTGTCAAAGCAGAAGAAACCCTGGATGTGCACTGGGAAGGTGTCCGTGTACTCAAAGTAGTATGCCAACAACACGGTCCCTGCCATGATGACCAGCTGGAAATAAAACATATTGGTTCCAGCTTTAGGGGTTGGATCTGCTCAAAAAGTGAAACTTCCACCCTTAAAATCCTTCACCGCAGAAAAAATGATGGATTCCTCCGTGATGTGTCAAATGAATCAAGTGTGCATGGTGAGATAGGGAGGGACGAGGAGGAGGGGGGGGCAAGAGTTAGCGAGGAAGACAGTGGGAGACAAATCGACGAGCAGTGATAAGAGGCACGGAGTAAGAGAAAGATGCTTTCAGCAGCGTGAGCGGGCAGAGAAACACATTAATGAGGAGGAAAAAACACTTTTTGGAAGAGGAGGAGGGCAGGAGAGGAAGAGGGGAACGAGGCACAGATGGCGTGAATTAGAGCAGAGCAGTTAAGAGAAAACGAAAGAAGACACAGACCAAAACCATCTTCGAACAGGGCAACGGGTCGACGAGATTACACGCTTGCATGACCTTTTTACATAACCCAATTCATCATTACGCTTGTATCTTGATTTAAGAAAACACCAGCTTAACATTATGCTAAAGCACATGCAATTAAGCATGAAATATGACCTTTTTAGCAAAGTCACCGAGCATAAAATCAAGACTGGTTAGGGGGGGGGCAAAACGTAGAAAACCTTCAATTCGACACAAGCCAGCCAGATGCACTGAATATTCTTTCACACTCCAATTATTATCAACACACTATAATTCCTCTACACAGACCCGTGCATAAATGTTCTAATTCTGTATGTGTAGATTTGTCTGCCTGCTATAAAGGACCAAATGGGAAAACAAGTGTAAGCTACACTACAGCAGCATTAGCTGTAAAAACAGTGACTGTTTCATAGTTGATATTAAATGAACAGTGTGTACTGAAATATAATGTGTTTAAATCTACAGTCTTGCAGCAATTGGTGCATCAATGTGGCCCATTAAGTATCTACTGTATCATTCTTTTCACATTTATCTCACTAAGTAATATATAAAAAGTAAGATGAACAATATTAGATTTTCCTTATTAAATATTTCATAGTTCACTGATGGTGTAGTGGTACATTCGTTTGACTTTTGTTCATGCAGCTTGGGTTTTGCTCCCACTCTGTGACAGTGTGAATGTAACCGTGAATTGTTGTCTGTCACTATAGACTCGCTTTTCATGCAGTTCTAAACATTTGTGTTGTTTATTTTGGCATGCCAGATCGGGTTTTGGTAATTTAGCGGATGTGCACAGGCAGATAAATGAAAAAGATGCTGTTTTCCGCCAAACAATGTCAAATTCTGAACATCCTCAAGGACCGCTCACATCCTGGTTTCCAGCTGTTTGAACTGCTCCCCTCTGGGAGACGCTATAAGTGTTTAAAAGCAAAGAACAAACAGACTGAGGAACAGTTTCTTTGCTAAAGCCATCTCCACCCTGAATTGCCATGTGTAACGCCACATCACCCAATGTCTAATATTCATTTATATGCAATACTCTATGTGCAATACCACTTACGTGCAATATTAACGTACAATATTCAATGCCTGCACTGTCAACTGCTGCTACTTCGCTTCTATTCACACATTTTCTATGTGCAATAATAATGTACAATATTCCAATGCCTTCACTGTCAACTGCTGCTACTTCACTTCAATTACTTGCACTGCCTGAACACAGGACTACCTCGTACACATTTTATATTTATTTAGATTTTATACTTGCAAGTCACTATTAAGATTTTTACTTGTCCTGCAATGTAACAGGAGATGCTCCACAATTTCTTTGTTCAACTGTATAATGACAATAAAGGCCTATTCTATTCTATTCTATTCTATTCTATTCTATTCTATTCTATTCTATTCTATTCTATTCTATTCTATTCTATTCTATTCTATTCTATTCTTTTGCAGCCAATAAGCAGTCAGCTTCGCATGGCCTTCAAATGTGGTGCGTTTAACTAAAGAAGGGAATCTAATTTCTTTTTCGTAAATTCTGTGTTCATGTAGCCATAGAACACAATATTCTGTGGCGCTTGAAAGAAGGGGATGGCTTGTGACATGATGTTTGGTCGTGCATGAGTTAAATGCATGGCAGTGGACTGAACTGGTTCACATGTTGTGATGATGATGGCCATGAAAGCAGCAACTGGGAGGAAACAGAATGACAATAGATCTGTTAAATTTGAAAATCACGCTCGGTAAAATCAAAGGGAATGACAACAATGGTCAAGCCCCCTTGGTTGTTGATGAGTTTTAACCACAGTACTGTAGCATGACATTTTAAACGTAAAAATAAAATACAATACTTATTTAATGGCAAAATTGTTCCTAGGTACAGTGGAGCAAAGAAGTATTTAGTCAACCACTAATTGAGCAAGTTCTCCCACATGAAAATATTAGAGAGGCCTCTAATTGTCAACATGGGTAAACCTCAACCATGAGAGACAGAATGTGGAAAAAAATAACAGAAAATCACATTTTTTTATTTTTAAATCATTTATTTGCAAATCATGGTGGAAAATAAGTATTTGGTGTACACCCAACTTTCATCTCAATACTTTCTTATGTACCCTATGTTGGCAATAACGGAGGCCAAACGTTTTCTGTAACTCTTCACAAGCTTTTCACACACTGTTGCTGGTATTTTGGCCCATTCCTCCATGCAGATCTCCTCTAGAGTAGTGATGTTTTGAGTCCGTCGTTGGGCAACACAGACTTTCAACATCCTCCTCACCCCGTGGCGACAAAATGATAACAAGAACGGGGAGCAACAATCCCAGAACCACACGGGGGGGACCTAGTGAATGACCTACAGAGAGCTGGGACCACAGTAACAAAGGCTACTATCAGTAACACAATGCGCCGCCAGGGACTCAAATCCTGCCCTGCCAGACGTGTCCCCCTGCTGAAGAAAGTACACGTCCAGGCCCGTCTGCGGTTCGCTAGAGAGCATTTGGATGATCCAGAAGAGGACTGGGAGAATGTGTTATGGTCAGATGAAACCAAAATAGAACTTTATGGTAGAAACACAGGTTCTCTCGTTTGGAGGAAAAAGAATACTGAATTGCACCATACCCACTGTGAAGCATGGGGGTGGAAGGATCATGCTTTGGGGCTGTTTTTCTGCAAAGGGGACCAGGACGACTGATCCGTGCAAAAGAAAGTATGGATGGGGCCATTTATCGAGAGATTTTGAGTGAAAATCTCCTTCCATCAGCAAGGCCATTGAAGATGAGACGTGGCTGGGTCTTTCAGCTTGACAATGATCCCAAACACACAGCCAGGGCAACAAAGGAGTGGCTTCGTAAGACGCATTTCAAGGTCCTGGAGTGGCCTAGCCAGTCTCCAGGTATCAACCCCATAGAAAATCTGTGGAGGGAGTTGAACGTCCGTGTTGCCCAACGACGGCCCCAAAACATCACTGCTCTAGAGGAGATCTGCATGGAGGAATGGGCCAAAATACCAGCAACAGTGTGTGAAAAGCTTGTGAAGAGTTACAGAAAACGTTTGGCCTCCGTTATTGCCAACAAAGGGTACATAAAAAAGTATTGAGATGAACGTTTGGTATTGACCAAATACTTATTTTCCACCATGATTTGCAAATAAATTCTTTAAAACTCAAACAATGTGATTTTCTGTTCTTTTATCCACATTCTGTCTCTCATGGTTGAGGTCTACCCATGTTGACAATTACAGGCCTCTCTAATATTTTCAAGTGGGTGAACTTGCACAATTAGTGGTTGACTAAATACTTATTTGCCCCACTGTACCAGCGGTCTGTCATAGACCAGTGCTGAAGGAGAGCCTAACTTTCATACACCAAATCGTCACTTGTATGGGCATGTATTTAAGGATGCACTACTGCTACGCCGGTTCCCCCATTTGGCGCTGAGTAGTATAACAAATTCCAAAACATATCCAGGTCAATTGGCACTGACGTGAAAATCCAGATGTGCTGTTTTTTTTAACACCCGGGCGCATTCGCACCGCCTACGAAAATAGAGTCCAATTTGTGACACAGCTGCAACAAACCAGCAACTCGTCCAGGGTGTATTCCTAGTCAGTTAATAAACTCCGTGTGACCCTGAACAAGATAAGCAGTAATAAAAATGGATGTTTGGACAACTTCCGTCTACATCTTTAAAGAGAACATTTTGTCAACATGGTAGTAACATTGCAGATAGGGAAGAATACTCTTACTTCAGTAATTCAGTGTTGATGTAATGGTAAAAATGTACAGCATATCAGGCTGCATGCCATTTTTTCTTGATGTTGCAAATTAGGAATATATTATAATAAATAGGCAACATAATTGGCATTTAAGTTAATATAGGCTACACGTTTGTGCTGGTTTTGTAGTTATTTATTCAAAGAGATTCCGAACCATCAAAGCTACCACCTCATTAATTATGGAGACGAAGAGACCTGCTACACTTAACACTCACTCACTCACTCTCAATGTGGAAGTATGTGGAAGTCGTAGTGACCTGATTCCCTTCTTAAATATGTGTATGTGTGTATATGATAGATGTGCTTTAAAATTGAGTATGTTGTATACTGATTAAGACCGTTAGAATCACAGAAACAGTCTGTGGCGTAAGAGATTTTTTTTTGTTAAGTAAATAATCTGAGTTTTGCACAAGCAACCCTCTGCCCTGTAGACCTAAGTGTTTGATAAAGGGTTACTGTGGCAAGGGTAGGAATACTGTTCTCCTTTGATTGTTCAAACAAGGGCACCATAAACATGATTTTTAAGTAGGGTAATTCAAATACGTATTAAAATTAGGGCTGTCAAACAATTAAAATTTTTAATCGAGGTAATCACAGCTTAAAAATTACTTAATCATAATTAACCCTTTAACACCTAAGCCTATTTTGGCCGAATTTGCATGCATTTGATGTTGCCTTTATATTTCAAAGAAAAAATTGTTCACAATGGCCAAGTTGGGTCCCTTTTTTTTTGGACGCCTTGAACTTAATGTCCAAACTGTTGTTTTCTTCACTGACCAATTATAATCCACATTTTGGACCCAAAAAGACAAAAAAATCCCAAAATATTTTTTCAAAATTTGTAATGTTGATGTACCATTGACAACCAAACATGCTCGACCAAACGTTTTGAAGCTTGATAATATTTATTGTACTTGTTAGGATAAACATTCAATAGAAAAAAATAAGATTGAATAGTTTTATGTTTGACAATTCAACACAAACAGCAAGTATGGTCATAGGCGTTTTTGGCCTTTACACATACTATGGTCAAAACGGGTTATATACAGTGCAAAATAGTGAGAAAAAAATATATATATATCATCTAACACAAAAAGGGTTTGGAGGATATCTCTTTGTGAAGTTAGGTTTTATACCCATCACCTTATCTAAAGTATATAGTGCATGCAACCAAGCTTCTTGAACACTCATCTTTATAAAATTTGCAAAGATTATAGCGAAGAAAAAATATGTATAACATTGAAAAAAAGTATTTTCAAAAATGTTGAGAAGTAGTTCAGTTCAATTCTAATTTTTCTGGCATACGACCCAATAAAGTTTTTTTATTTTTTTTTGCCAACTCAATAAAGCTTCTGCATGAACAGGTCACGGAGCTGCGTCACACACAACGTCACACAGCCTACTCTTTTGCCGTTTGCGCGCTGCTGTCAGCCTGTCACATCTACTCGCCGAGACGCCGACTCATCTCAGGAAAACGACAAATACGGCTCATCTTCATCCTTGTGTTAATGAAATAATGCATTAGCTTGCGCTAAATTTAGTTTTAGATTCATTCTGCACGTTTCAAAGTCGCTCACTCAAACTGGCCGTTGCTTGCTTCAGCACGCCTCCTTTTCCTTAGTTGGCGCCTCACTCGGAAATTTATGAAAAATGTCCACATTCGGTTCGCCCTTCTTGACATCACAACGGCTCTTGGGATATATGTAGTCTTTTGTGCTGCTTTCGGTTTTGAAAAAGGACAAGAAATGATGGAAATATGGAGATAGATACATGGTCCATGCAGCGTTTTAATGCATATTTATGAGTGCAATAAAACTATAAAACTCAAATGACATTATCTCCCGTTTTTCTTGGTCGATTGACTTCAAATAAAAACTGGTGTGGACATCAACTTCCGTACTTTCAAATGAGACCGACCAGCAGCACGTGGGTGACGTAATTACAGCGTGACGAAGCTTCAAAGACGACATGCGTAAACGCGTCGCTGCCGACACGTTCGGTGTTAAAGGGTTAATCGCAATTCAAACCATCTCTAAAATATGCCATATTTTTCTGTAAATTATTGTTGGAATGGAAAGATAAGACACAAGACGGACATAAACATTCAACATACTGTACATAAGTACTGTATTAGTTTATTATAACAATGAATCCACAAGATGGCATTAACATTATTAACATTCTTTCTGTTAAAGGGATCCACGCTCCACGGATAGAAAGACTTGTAGTTCTTAAAAGATAAATGTAAGTACAAGTTATAGTAATTTTATATTAAAACCCCTCAATGTTTTCGTTTAAATAAAATTTGTAAAAATTTCAATCAAAAAATAAACTAGTAGCTCGCCATTGTTGACCTCGCCGAGCGGTGACATCACAGCCGTTCTACCACAGTGTCTTTAACTACATAAGATAGTGATTGAAATACACCACAAGGTGGCAATGGCATGTTTTAAATTACTTAAGAAATCAAGCCAAGGCAAAGTCTGAGTAAGTTTTATGTTTATTTTGCATAGCTATTTTGATTGGGAATGCCAGTTCTCTTTGCATTGAGCGCTTTTCTTTTTGTGAACATTATTTTTTTGAGGGACAGGAAAATTATTTTTGTTGTGCTTTCACTAAATGATACTGTAGCGATTTAACTGTTCTGCCCAAATGCATGGTGGGAAGTTGGGCAACAATGACTGTCAGTGGTGGCTGCAAATGGTATACAGTATGTTCTGCGTTGTGTTTAACTAAGTGTGTTAAGAAAAAGATCGTCTCCTGTGAGATATAGGAACGTTATTTTTGTTGTGCTTTGATTAACTCATTTGCTCCCAGAAACGTATAAATACGTTCTATTTTTAAATGCTTCACTGTCCCAAAAACGTATTTATACGTCTTTTGCTTTTTTAAAAAAAAAATTATTATTATTATTTTTTTTTTTATTAGAAGCATATATAGCTTCCGCTCTATCTGAGAAACAAAGAACAACGCTCCAAACCCATTTTAAAGCAATAAAACTGGCCACTGGAGGGCAGTTGCGCATTTTTTAAGACAAGGCAACCCGATTCAACAGCAGTGAACGGCCGGGCAGAATGGTCGGAGCCCTGGCGGCATAATGCCAGGCGGCGCTCCGACCGAACATAACAACCTCGAGGAGGCCTGGGAGGCCAGGCGCTGGACGACCGAGCAAAACGAGTGAGACCCCCAGTGCAGCGGATCGCCAAGCAGACTACACAAAAATATTCCATCTTTGTGAGACAGAAAACGATGAGGGAAAAGTTTACACGACTGACGTGGCGACAACGGCGTCATCTTGGCGACAAACCGTCATCTCTCAGTAGTCATGTGTGAATAAATTGTTACTTTGCTATCAAATGCTCTATTTGTCTGGTTGTTCATGGTATTTTGTAATAGGAAAACATTATTCAGATGTTTGGGATGTAACTAATGCAAAAAATAGCTTGGTTAAAGTCAAAGTTATGTTTGAAATGTATGCGTTTACAAAAAGCTCATTTTCTCCGGTTTTTCATCAGAAATTGGAAAATTGCTCAAACTAAGCTATTTTCTAATACGGATTTCTAAAGAATGGAAAAAGATACAAACTTACTTTTTTTCTGCTGAAAGAAGAGAGTCTAATCTTTCTTTTGATGGGGTCCATGTTTATATAGCAATAGAACAGAATTTTCTGTGGGCCTTGCAAAATCAGTCAAAATCCAGAAAAACGCCTGGGAGCGAAGGGCCTTGCTCTGGTGAAAATGGCTGGGAGTGAATGAGTTAAATGATACTGTAGCGACTTAACTGTTCCACCCAAATGCATGATGGGAAGTTGGGCAACCATGACTGTCAGTGGTAGCTGCAAATGGTATACAGTATGTTCTGCATTGTGTTAAATTAAGCGTGTTAAGAAAAAGATCGTCTCCGATAATTCTTCCCCATGAGCTGCCAAAGCTTAAGCCAATAAAAGGCGCGGACCAATGAACGCCTTTGTCCACTCGCGTCGCTCCCTTTTCGCTCTCAATGTGCTAAAACGGCGTCATTGTAAACTGTTTGAGGCAACGCATGAACGGGTCATTCCGTGCATGCGTTAATTGCGTCAAATATTTTAACGTGATTAATTAACAAATTTAATTACCGCCCGTTAACGCGATAAATTTGACAGCCCTAATTAAAATACAATGGTCAAATTACAAATATTAAAAATGTTGCTTTAACACAAGTAATCTTGAAGATGTGAGCACCCACACACTTCTCTGAACATGCTGGCAAATCCAACGAACACCCCCGGCTTCCCGTTTATATATAGGACAACAATATCAAGCAGCTCTTTCCGTGGCCTTTTCCCATGTTTGTCGCCTTCGACACGACTTGTGTCTGTGTGTTGATCGTGTGGGGGTATGTGTGCGTGTTTCCAATGAGAATGTCCGTGGACATGTGGGTGCATTCCTGTTCCTCTGAGGAGGAACTCTGACACATACACACACGCACGTACATACAAAAGCACTGATGCTGAACAATCATCATTCGTTTTTACTAAACTACAGAAGGCATATGGGAGGAGGCGAGGGAGAAAGTAAGGGTGGGATGGCGAGAGCGCAAGGTTTCATATGGTGGGAGGACGCGTGAAAAGAAGATTTACAATGTTTAATGACGACTACAGGAGTTGGCACGTTGGCATGTTTTTTAGCATCCGGTGTTATCAGTATTATAGTTGACCAATTCAATTGACTGTCCGTCTGACAGCTCAGACCATTTAACCTTTGTTTGAAAGTATAACAGTTCTTTTATGTAGACAGGTCTGAATATTCATTAAGGTCATACTCATGATTTCTAATTTGTGCTCACTGACCTAGAACTTCATTTGCATAAAAGTAACTCTTAAAACAGTAAGACAAGGGAACAAACTGCTGACAAACTCTGGCCAGGTCCAAGAAGGTCAGGATGGCCTGTCAGAATTCTTTGAGGCTTTTATCAGTTCAACTCGGTATTCAAGAGGGTGCAAGCGTAAAGAGACAAGGGAAATGGCAAATGTCTTAAGTTCAACTAACACACCTTCTTATAGCAAGCTTTCATCTGAAATGCCCTTTGAATTAAAGATGTACTGTATATTAGCGTAAGTCCATTCCCACCTCTCAAGTTAGGTAGACCAAAATCTAATGATTAAAGAACCAGATTATACAGGTATTGTAGTTCAACTAACTGTCATTCACAATGCCACACAAGATTTCTGTGATGGGTTTACAGAACCGTTTTTTTTTTAGATATTAATAAGGTTTCCTACCCCCAAAACAAATCAAATATGAGTTAGATCTCCCAAATGTAGACGGACAGACAGATGCCACACTACATACCTAGGGATGGGATTTGAGAACCCATTCCTATAGAGAACCGGTTTCATGCATTTCAATTCCAGGGAATCGTTTGGCGATTCTCTTATAGATTCCAAGCAGCACAAATTACGTCACAATTACGTCATGTAATTTATGCACAATATACACGCACCAGTCAGCAAGTAAGACTATGTGGTTATTCAAAGAGTGACCACTCAACAAGTACTATCTGGAAAGCCATCACCGAATGAAATTGTGTTGAGTTTCACGGACCAGCTCATTAATCATGAGACTACTTCAAGAAATTGTGATTTTTTTTTTCTCCAAAAAAAGTCTATTAATGGGTCTATCGTATTCCTCGTCGAATACTCTATCAGAAAAATATAACATACCGTATTGGCCCGAATATAAGACGACCCCGATTATAAGACGACCCCCTCTTTTTCAAGACTTAAGTTTGAAAAAAGACTTTTTGAACACCAAATTAATTTTTATACAGAAACGACCACGGAAAGCTTTTCTCTGACTGAGCATTTTTTAGGTGATCTTTTTGAGCTCTCCATCTCCGTACATTACACTCTGTGACACCATATTTCACAGCCGCTTTGCAGTTGTTTGAAGACACCGCCTCATTTATCACCATCAACTTGAAGTTTGCGTCATAACTTCTCCTCAGCTGCCGGTGTTCTGCCAAAATGTCCTACATCGGCGAAACGTCCTACATTAGTCGAATTTGACACCTAAATTACTATGGTTAAAAGTATGAGAGGGTAATACATGCAAAAAGTATCTTTGAGGCTGTGAAAAGGTTCTAAATAACTAAATAAAAACAAAAATAGTGAGTACTCGCCGCTTCCAACCGATGTGCGCATGCGTGTGAATGCATATGCAAGCACCCTGAGCATTGTGTAGGACGTTTCGCCGCGTAGTAAGGAATGGCCAAACACCGGTTAACCTGGCCAATCTTCGACCCACTTTTCTCCAAATTGTCGCGAAGTTTCGGTTATCTCTTCTATGACCGGTATTTTCTTCTCTTTTCCTTCTTACCACTTTCTTCTTCGTGTCAGGGGTTCCCTTTGGCCGCCCGAGTCGCGTTCAGCATTCGATTCATTGATGACTGGCGCCATCAAGCGTCGTGAATGGGTATATGTCTAGGCCGCAGTTTTTTTTTTTTTTTTTTTTTTTTTTTTTTTAGACCGCAGTTATAAGACGACCTCCTCTTTTTCAATCTTATTTCAGTGCAAAAAACATCGTCTTATATTCGGGCCAATACGGTATATGCATCTAAAATAATCCTAAACGATTTTGTTAGCAATTTCAATACTCCTAATACTAATGTTAGTACGCCACAATACTCAGTTTTTTTTTTTTTTTTAATAATTTGAATTTGGTGGGTCATGGGGCCAATTTGACTACTGATTTCACACAAATGTATATACCTCTGCATCCGATGGTGGTATTTTTGTGCTGCTACAACTAACAGACGTGGATGTTCCAAGTGACTTCCCGAAATGCACCTGACCACGTCATCAGCCTATTTTTGCCCGTAATTCGAGATAGGATGGTCCCATTGGTCCCAAACCACTTTTATTCTACTCAGTATCAAAAGACCTTTCCATAGAGTGCCCCAACTATGTCTTGGAAGTTAACAAATCCAAGTTAATGGAGGATTGTGCTAAAATTCCTCTTACATTGTATGAGATCCAACCGTCCTTATGTAATTACACCAACCTAATTATAAACTTGTTAATATTTGGGACAACAAAAGAGATACTCTGCCCCTGCCGTCTGGACTAGCTGAACACTTTCTGTGTGTGCAGGCTTTCTCCACCCCATCTGAGAGGGTGTTTTCCACTGCTGGAGTCACCATAAGTCCAGAAAGATCTACTAGAAAGACCTACTTGAAAAAGCAGACATGCTTATTTTTCTGCAAAAGAATTGTCATTTTGCACATTTGCACTATGCAATGTTCTGTTGTATTTGAGAGTATTTATCTTTTTTGATTATTATTTTTGAGTGCTATTAGCTCATATGTCCTTTTAAAAAGGAGGATTATTTTACTTCAATGAGAAAAATGTTTCAGTAAAATGTTACAGATTCTTGTCTATTTGCCACAGTTAACATCGAGGCTTTGGGCTTCTTTTGACCTCGTTGTGAGTTTGTAATGTTGTGACTTCTGATTAAACAAACTACATACCAATCAAAATGTTTGTTCTTCTTTTTCCCCAAAATTAGAATCGATAAGAGAATCGATAAAGAATCGAATCGTTAATATATATCGATAATGGAATCGGAATCGTAAAAATCCTATCAATTCCCATCCCTATACATACCTGCATGTATCATAAAGACACTGGCTATAAATACTGTATAATTAATGTCAGGGGTTAATTTGTGCCGGATCTTGCCAGATCAAGATCTGGCAGCTCTTGGTTTTGGCCTCCCTGTGTTCCGGGATTTGGGCAGATCCGGCACCTCTCGTGTATAGAAAATAATAATATAAAAACGTTTTTTAAAAAAAATCAATTGTAATAGCCCCGAATGGGGGGAAAGAAGGAGAGGAGTCGTTGATGGCTTTCTCCACTTTATAGTGGCAACAATAAGTAAACAATAAACAAAATAACAGCGGACTGCCGCCACATTCCACCACGAACTTTTGCTTCTCGCCCGTCTCCCCCTACTACCTCACAGCACTCCAGTCCCAGCATCTCTAAAAGGGACTGTGCCTAGTTATGGACATTACTTTATAAAATAAAATAATAATATGCATGAATTCATTTACAGAACAAATCCCTAGAATTGCATGTTGTTTATAAAAATTAACATCATTTGAAAGAGTCGGAGATTTGTCGATACACTGAAAAGCTGGACTAACAAATCACGCCCCTGACATATTAAAAAAAAAAAAAAAAAAATCGGGTTTGGGCTGCACAGTTTGTCAGGCGGTGGGAACTTTGAGGCCAGAGAAGACTTGAATTGGTTTTTACTTCAAGCAGACACTGTTTTTTCATCGGTGGGATTTTGACCAAAGTCAGATTACATCTGATGAAGATTTTATGCAGAAATGTGAAAAATTCCAAAAGGTTCAGATACTTTTTCATACCACTGTAAGACCTGCCCAAAAAACCTGCCAACTAAGGAGGTTAAAAAAAGTTTTTTGGGGGTATAACTCAGTGATTCAGCGCTACATTGTAAATTGCTCTCAGTCTTTCCAGGTTTTCACCGTTCATCTTCAAAAATTTTGCAAGTATGCTAGAAAAAAAAAAACAGATGGTTTTACAGGACCTTCAAATGGAGACAATATGTGCACCATGATATCTATGACTCATGCCAGTTTTCGCAATTTCACAAAGTAAATGTTTGTTTTGCAGGGTTCAGGAAATGCTGTGGTGATACAACGGAGGATTAGAACCAAAAAAAGGAGAATTACACAACAACGTAACATTTCGTCTTTTTTTCTCGTAGTAACAGTTCGACTTTTTCCTCATACTATTACTACAAGAATAAAAAGTCGTATTATTTCGTTGAGCTAATGTAGGTGAATAAACTGCTACTTTACATAGCACTTCGCCTCCATATACACAATATTGAAAGTATCTTGTGTTTTAGAATTGTTTTACAACTAAGGAAAAGGAAATCCTTCACATTATGGCTCCTCTACATCAAATTATTATCACTATAATGATTAATAACAGCACTTTGTTTCTTTACGACGTGACGTAATAGTGAATTGGAATAATATTACGCACCTCCTGAGTCTATATTTTAGAATCTGCTTCATAAATAAGTAAATCCTTTATCTTTTGGCTCATCTACATCAAATTATAATCAATCGATGTCTTTATATTGATGCTTCATCGTAGCTCCCAGCTAAAGTACATGTACGTAAAGTGCGAAACTGTTTACCCTATAACAATACGACTTTTCTTGTAGTACCCGGACGACTTTAATCTCGTAGTCCTTTTTTTCCCCTTCTCCTTTATTTGGCCCTAGTCCTCCATAGTAGTAGTCTCCTGGTAAGCTGTATTTTTGTCAAAACGTGGTTGGGTGTTTACATTTTAACTCTTCAGCTGTAATCTAATACACTACACTAATTATGTATTGAAAATGGCAGACCAGTTAACACTCCAAACTAGAGCAAAATATTACAATTTGTAATCTTCAAGGTAGCTTCACTAAGAGCTGATGATGTAAAGCTGATTATGGAGGATGACCCCCATTTGACTGGCCTAGTAAACTAAAAGGATTTATCAGACCACGCAATTAAGCTTTAATGAGCATACCTCTCAACTTCAAAAGCAGTGAAAAGCAAAGAAATCAAAGTGACTGCTGTGACGGGAAAAAAGAGGCAAATCGCTCTTTAAAGTTGTTTAACAGCACAAGTGTAAAATAAAATATGGCAATAATAGTGTAGCATCATGTGTCTGTTGGGGCCAAATTGTGTGAGCTTGACCAAGGCTTCATGTCTTCTCCCTGGAGCCAGATGGCAAAAGAGCCAACATACTCCCAGAGGGTGACTAGATGTACTGTATGTGGGTGCTGGTGTTAAAGAGGACAGCACCCTGATGGGAGAAAACACCATGCAGCTCAGTATGAGGTGCTTACATTTGCTCACCAACCGCCTGATTTGGTTGGAATGAGTGCAAACTACGACATTAATCATGCATCATGCATTTCCTATACTGTTTCTACTCCTTAGAATGATGAATGAGATGGAGCACATCCCAGCTGACTTGGACATGAGGGGGGATACAACCAAGACTGGTTGCCTTCCAATGAAAGAGCACAAATAAACAACCATTTAGGTTCGACTCTATGAGGCTTCAATAATTTAGCATGCATGTTTGCGTGCGTGTGGGAAGAAATCTAAATTTTTAGTCAGATAATTAGAAATAAAGCACTTGTATTGGCAACAGCAACCACACAAAACTGATCCCCCCCACCCATAAAAGAGCTCAGAGCATTCACAATTAATGCGATATACATTTATACTGCAACATTTTCATATTTTATTACCATGTTTTCCCCTGTCTTATAATAGCCAGCGGTCTTCATTCTTTTCCTTGTGCCGTATAATTAATGGAGGTCGAGGCAGGTTTATATATTTGTTTAGCAATGACTGTTTACCACAGCTCTTAACCTGTAAACTGATTTCAAGAGCTTTTGTATGGAGGTAAATTTGAGTCTTTATTATTCAATCAAAGAAAAAGTTGCTTCAATAAAAAAAAAGTTGCTTTAATCAAAATATTTTTTGAATATACTGTATGTATTTTTTCGTTTGAAGCAACTTATTTTTTGATTGAATAATAAAGACACAAATGTCCTAGCCAAAATGTGGTCCAAACGCAAAACCACATTACGTCAATCAAAAAAGTTGTTTCAAAGAAAAAAAAAAACTTGACTTAAATCAAAAAAAAAAAAAAAAAGTTTTTCAATCAAAGAAAAATAGGTTCCAAATACATTTTTTTGAGTTTCAAATTTATTTTTGCATTCAAACACATTTTTTTAATTGAAGTGACTTTTTCTTTGATTGAAAATAAATATTTTGATTAAAGCAACTTTTTTTTAAATTGAAGCAACTTTTTTTTTTTTTAATTGAATAATAAAGACACACATCTACCGCCATACTTTTGCAGGTGGGTGATAAGGCATGCAATGAGTACATCTTCATGCTTAGCGCGCCTTCTAGTGTTTTAAATTTGTATTACAACAGCGCTTAAAGAGACAAAATTGATGAGCAGAGGATGGATGACAAGATACAGCAATAGAGCCATAAAAAAGAGAACACCGTAGACTCGTGAGGCAATTTAAATAGTTGAAACTGAATGCATCAAAGAAAATTTTAACTCTAGATCAAGCAACGGGGGCAGCTAAACCCAGGGGAAGTAAGTATTAAACAAACCAAATGAACAAACTCAGAATAATTTTCAAAGATGTATTGATTTGACCTCATTTAGGGTATACAATAAGTATAATTTCTAGTCACATACTGTATGCATGAAGCAGAATAACTAGGAGAGCGTGGAACAGGATTATATCAACGGGAATCAAATTATTTTACAGCCCACTCTATAAAAAGGTTGCAGTGGCTTCGCCCATACAAACTTCATTCCATATTCTCTGTTGATGAGGCACTACATATGGAATTTCTCCTCCTCCCATCCATCTGTGGCGGTAACAGGTGAGAAGCAGGCGGCTAACAAGTGTTTTCCCCTATCTTTCAGACAACCGAGAAATCCCAGCGCAGCAATATGTCAGGCAGGTGCTATTCATGGAAATAATAAGGAGGATGAGTACTGACAGTGTTTTTGTGCTCATTGTGAAGGATCCGGTTTATCATCCATGGGAATGTGCAGATTAGGGCCAGTATATTGTGTGGAAATTTTAATTAAATGAGCATGAAAACAAGGTCTCCAGATTAATCATGGATACACTTCAAAGCACAAATGTGCAATTTTTCAAACATGCCTCTTCTCTCTTATTCATATTACAATATACTTTGGGGAGGATATGGCTTAATGGAAGCTAACATTTAAGAGTCTTCTTCTTGTTATGCGCAAGAAGTAGCTTTGTTAGTGATGTCTTAATTGTTTAATTAACTCAATTCTCATTCTGGAACACATGTTTTTAATTGGTTAATATTTTTCCCTCCAATAGCAAGCAATTATTTCCCAGCCCCATCTGATGTGCTCTGGTACCTACAGTACACTGCAGTGGCATTAGGTGAAGCTCAATTTTCAGAGCTTAAAATATTGATTCCATTAACACAGTACATGGACAATAATTGTGTGATAACGACATCTTTACATAATGCTATGCTTGCCAATTGAGTCCATGATGTATGAAAAACACTTCGTTACAAAAAATGCAAGCAAGGCTAAAAATAGTTGATTAACAATTTTTGTGTGGCGGAAAACACTCAGGTGACTTGAAGTTCCGCTCTGAGACCCCCAATTTGGCCAGATTTCAAAATTGTCCTATATGCATGTGTGATATATTATTGGAAAGCTTAAAATTGTTAAAATCATGGTGTAATCATGGTCTTTAATTATGCTCTCACGTGCTCTCACCTCCAGTTAGGGTTTTGCCATTTAAATAAAAAAAAAAAATATATATATATATATATATATATATAAATGCCCTCCTGTTCAAAAGTTTCTTCGCCCAGAAAATTGAGATTTTAAGCTTTCCAATGATGTATCACACATGCATATAAGACAATTTTGAAATTTGGCCAAATTGGGGGTCTCAGGGTGGAACTTCAAGTCACCTGAGTGTTTTCCGCCACACAAAAATTATATATATTATATATATATATATATATATATATATATATATATATATATATATATATATATATATATACATATACATATATATGTATATATATACATATATATATCATCATCCCATCCCATCGTCTCATCATCCCAGAGACTTGAAAAGTGCGCATGCATGCTACTGGCTAACTTGGAACTTGAAGGCAACAATAGGTGCACAATTAATTAATCTAATGAATCAGTCCTGAGACAAAAACGTCCAAATCATGCTCTGAGGATCGGTGCGCACACATTCCTGGAATATACAGACCAAATTTCATTCTGATCTGTCCACGAATAACAGAGGAGTAGCAAATTCATTTAGTCTTAGCAGCAAGGTCTAAAAATAAAAACAAGATTCAAAGTCAAAACAAAGTAACAATCAAACAAACAAGCAAATGGACTCATCACGAGTGAACGGCCATATCAAGCCAGGCTGCTGGCACTACCGTATGAAGCCCTAGCATTTAGCATGCCATTGACATTTCTGAGAAATTCATGTGACTGGGTTTGTGCGGATGACATCCTTGGTTCATTGAAGGTATGGCATGTTTTCCTCCTACAAACACTCAACTTCTGTACTGTACTACTAAGTAATAGCTTCTCGTCACAATTTGCTATTATTTCATACATGTACAATATCTTATTACTAACACTCCAGTATATTCAACTTTTCATATACAAGCTTTGGACTTGGCTCTCCTTACACTTCCGTGTAGAATGCTTCACAACATTCTGTCATCTCAGTAACTGTACTTTGTGCCACAGCAATAAAATGGAATCTAATCTAACATGACTTACATTTCGGTCTATTTGAGCACCAGATGACAGTATTCATCGTTTCATTGAGACCTTGGGTATAAACCTTTACTGTCACAATGGGCTGGAAAGCTTCAATGATTCATGGTGATTCAACTGGTGGTGAAAGGGAAATATGACAAAGAAATGTATCAATAGTCTAAAACAACAATGAACGATGATGGCTTGAAAATAGAATAGAATAGAATAGAATAGAATAGAATAGAATAGAATAGAATAGAATAGAATAGAATAGAATATTTTTGCAGCATTGCGTTATGCTGTGGAAATCATGATGAAGGTCAGTTTGTTGACCCACTAATTATAACAACTACATTCAGCATAACAGTTAAATTTTTCAATGTATTAATTCTGGTCCATCAAAGTATGCCTTTACTAGGGCTGGGACTGGGTTTTGTCACGATCCGATCCGTATCCCGATACCTGTGTGGCAATCCGGTACGTATTGCAATACTTCAACTATGGCAGCATATTACCTTTTAAAATGTATAAAAACACAGAGGCATGTATCTCCGTTTAAACTAGTTGCCATTTGACATTTATTCTTTTTTTTTTTAACATAGACAAGTGCATTAAATGTTGCAGGAACTGTCCCAATCAGAGAAGAAAAACATATTGTGAAAAAATAAATAAATAAATAAAATAGTTTTAAACATGTTACTGTCTCACTGAATTATTTTTAAACAAGAATAACGTAGAAAAATACTTGTCTACTAGACTTCAGGGGACGCGGGGCCGTTTAATAGGAGGCCTATCGCCGTTAGAGCTGACCGAGTGGAAACACAAAGACCTTTTAACGTTGAAAATTCTTGTGAATAAATTCGAAAACCCCTGGATTCTTTATACATATGGACGTAAAACAGTCTCAATTCTTGGTTAGAAGCAAAAAACAGTCTGTTAGCATTTATTTTACGTAAATATGTCGAATGCGCTGCTAGTCTTTAAGCCACTGTGGCACTGCCTTATCTCCACAAAGAGCTTTTCACGTTGAAAATTCTTGTGAATAAATGTGTAAATCCTTGAATTCTTTATAGATATGGACGTAAAACAGTCTCGATTCTTTGTTAAAAGAGCAAAGAACCGGGCAGTTAGCATTTATTTTACGTAAATACGTCGAATGTGCTGCTAGTCTTTAAGCCACTGTGGCGCCGCCTTATCACCACAAAGAGCTTTTTATATTGAAAATTCTTATGAATAAATATGTAAATCCCTGAATTCTTCATAGATATGGACGTAAAACTGTCTCGATTCTTGGTTAAAAGCAAAAAACCCGGCAGTTAGCATTTATTTTACGTAAATATTGTGAATTATGACGGCAATGCCGTAGTCATTAATTTTTCAAAATCCATAATTTTCAGTTTCAAAATCCATGCATTGTACGAAAAATATAATAATTAACTTGAATCTTCGAACAAATCACTCCTGAGACAATCCTTCCTGTTCGTATGCGGTACAGCTTTTGTACTTTTTCAACCTATATCCGGATTTGGATCGCTGCATGTGAGTGAGAGTGACTGCGACCGACTGCTCTTAAATGAAGCGGAGTGTGGGATGACCCCCTTCATGAAGGAGTGGCACAGTGTCTGGGGAATGTGTCCCGTCAATACAATTTTGAAGTCTACTGCCTGGTATACCAGACCGCTGTTCCAGCGATTGAGTCTGGCGACCGTCCGGCGGATCAAATTCCGAGAGCGGAGCAAGGCACAGCAAACGGACAGCGGAGTAGACCAATCAGCGACGGGGAGACGTTACGTTGTTAAAGCGACAAGTAATTAGCGTAAGCGGAGAATGGAGAAGTTTATTCAACATGGCTAGCGCGAGCCATGTTGACTGTTGTCAATTACTTTTTTCGATGTGTTTTTGGTCATTTAAAATTGGTTTTACCGCGGATTGGAACATATTCTTGGCTCTCCTGTTCGCCATCTGTGTTGTTATAGAGACGACTTTCAGCGCGCAAGAGTGACGTTACTCGTTAAGAACACGTCACGCAAATAAACAAATCTGATTGGACGATTGATTTTGTACCTTGCTCGAGAGGCCATTAATGGGCTGGGTCCCAGACTATTTCTCACAGTGTTTGAAAAATACAGGGAGAATAGTCTGGCTGTGCCAGGCAATGAAGTCTATACTTGTCTTTATTAAATGCTTCACTGAGTCAGTCCACACAAATTCGCCACGCTGTTGAGAACACTTACACACACAATGAATGTCCACTCACGCTACCGCTAACAAGCTCAACTATTTATTAAACATCGCTGAGCTTGTTAAACATGCGGCCTCTTTCAAGTATAGACCCCACTCACATGACGTCACAACCACACCTCCGCGCCATATTGTCCGTCAGCTCGTCGTGTTTACGCATTACCGCTACGTAAATTCCTCCTATTATGGTGTGTTTTTCTGCTCGTTAACATTAATAATCAAAATGGTGAAGGCGTGTGTGGCGGTTGGTTGCAGTAGAGGAGAAGATAGACGGAGAGACTTCTAGAAGTTCTACCGTATTCCAAGAGACCCAGAGAGGAGAGCGAGATGGACTGCTGCAATTCGACGAGAAAACTGGGCACCAAACGATCACCACAGATTATGTAATAGTCATTTTATATCTGGTAAGATGCATTTAATATATATTTAGAGGGTTTTGGGCTGACAACCACAATTAAGATCATTGCGAGGCTAATCGCCGACAACATACAGTTTCAAATTCAAGATGTTTATTTCTTCTGCCATTATTATTTTTTGAATAATATTTAGCTGGTAACAAGTGAAAGAAGCTGGCCTCGTCTACGGATCATCAGTTATACGGGGTGTCCAAACTTTTTGCAAAGGGGGCCAGATTTGGTATGGTAAAAATGTGGCGGGGGGGCTACCTTGGCTGATTTACGTAGAAGAATATATTTAAACAAATTTTAGCAAGCCCTTCTGTGTGTCACATTTGCTACAATCTCGCCTTTGTGGTGTTCTCTTTCGACACTCGGGCTCTTGCGGAATACTGCTGCTGTGAAATTAAACTAGCTTCAAGTTGCTTTAATTTCTTGCTGCGTATCTTCCCTGTAATGTTGTCGTACATGTCAGCGTGTCTTGTTTAGTAATATCGCGTCACATCGAAATCTTTGAAAACAGCGACTGTCTCTTTGCAAATGAGGCAGACACAGTTGTTGCGTATTTTATTGAAGAAATAGTCCAATATCCACCTATCCTTGAAGCGTCGGCCATCGCGGTCAACTTTTTTTTTTTTATTGATTGTCGCCATTTTAGAAAATTGGAAGTAAAGGGTCACACGGGGTTATGTTGCTTCCAGTGCTGCTCTTAATGTTTTTCAAAGTTTCGTGATAATAGGCTGAGTTTCTGTGGACAAGATAGCTGTAGATATCGGGGTAGCAGATGTCAGGCAGAGACGGCGAAGACAGCGGGTCGAAAAATCAAATATGGATCTGGCGAATGGATAGACTGAAGCTTTTCCACATAACGCCTTTTATGCAATGCATCCAATGAGTTTACAGCGTCTGAAAGAACCGGGGCTTCCATGAATTGCACTATAAATTGCACGACAAATTGAAACCATTGAGAATACGGATAAACAATGGCAGACAATATGGTGGCCGGATACAGCGACACGTCATTGTGTGACGTTGGTGAGTGGGGTCCATAGCGCTCCCAGGCATCTCTGGCAACATCAAAGCCTGAACAGCTGTCACTCATTGTTACCTTTAACAAGCAATCTCAGATCGCATTGCACCAAGAAAAGCAGCCGGACAGATGGGACATTTCTAGTTTGTTGCCTGTGTTGTTGCAGCACATTAGAAGTATCTAAAGTATGTATACTCATAAAAAAGTATCGATACTCGGATCGTGATACAGTATATTGCTAAACGGTACTTTTTCCCAGCTCTAGCCCTTACTAGGGGTGTAATTATAAATCAATCTAGATTGATATATTGATTTGTTAAGCACAATCAGATTGAAATCATTAAAAATGCAAAACATCAATTAAAATCTTTTTTGATTTACCATTTTGTTAAAAACAATGGTATTCATACTCATTCATTATAGTTGTTGTGCAATTTTTTTTTCCTCTACAGAAGTTTACAGAATACAGTATTGAGCTAACTCCAAGCTGCCGAATACAGTATAATGTCTTCGAGTCCAGTTTTTATTAGAGGTGTGTGAACTTTCCGATTCTTAGATCATTCGCCATTCTGCCATGGAAGATTCGAGAATGATTCACAAACATTCAAATTCCGATTACTGAAATATGCCAAGTAAAGCGGAACTAAAACACAGTCAGCGCGGTCTTCGGGACGCAATGAGGAATGGACCGAGAGTAAACATCATGCTCAACTCATGCCGCTGGATAAAAAAACAATAATACATGACTGCGGCCAACAGCCACTACAACCTACGCCCACATAATGCTACGGTAGATATAGCATGTATATAAAATTAGATGCGAAATGACAGACGACGGCGGCGTTAGCACATGTATAGAAAACTAGATTCGAAATGACAGACTCGCTGGCGTTAGTAAACAGCCGCCATCTTAAAGCAGTAGACCTCTCTGGAAGGCTGTTGTAGCGAACCTTCCAGCGAAATTAATGAACTTATTATATAAAATACTCCTAAGTTGGCAAAATCTTGACTTGAATATATCTTTAAATGATGAAACAGTTAATAAACTTTCACACGTCGAAAGTAGACAGCAGGGAAATTATGGAATAACGGGAGCAATTTGAACAACTTTAACGGTTGATTCACATTAAATTAATTGAATGTAGTTTAAAGCTACTGATTCAGAATGGGGACTTGAGAATTTTTTTACTGTTTTGAACTGTTAACATGATACTGAAATAGTAGTTTATTTAAGCCTGAGAGGATTTTTGTACATTTTTTGGAACTAATGTACGAAACATAAAAGCAGCTAATAGCTGCGGGGGTGCATCAATAATCGATTTATAATCGAATCGTAGCCTCTGAATTGTAATCGTAATGAAATCGTTAGGTGCCCCAAGATTCCCACCTCTAGTTTTTATGTATACTATGTCTTTTCACTCATCATCCCCTGTTGAGTCAAGATGTACTGGTGTCTTTAACATCTTTAATACTGTTGTGAATTCAGCAGAACACGGACTGCACCAATTATAAATAGCATCCTATTTATCTAGCAGCTGCATCAGGCCCACACCTCCCTACCGCAAAACATTTTCCTTCCCTTTTGCATTCAAGCACTTCATCCTCATTCCATGCCCGAATTGACTCTGCCTCCTTACGTCGTTTACCCCCAGGCAGTGCTTTTGTTGAATGTTTTTGCTCTTTTCTAAATAAAAATAATTTGTTCCACGCCGCTTTCCTCTTGCCAATTCTGGTGTTCACACATTGAAAAACTTTGAGTTTACATTTTATTTGTGGGTGTAATTTTAGAAGTGTTTAGGTGCTATTTGGCCAATTTATTTTGGAGACAGACTTGTTCCCTCCACTTGTGCGATTTTTGGGTCACATTCCTCAAACGCCAGCTGAACTAAGTTAGCCTTTTGTTTTATGGAACATTGCGCACTCTACTGAGTGGCTTTCTAATTCTGGGGTATAAAATTCAATAGGGAGGTCATCAGATTTAAAAAGGATTTTTTAATGATGTTAGGAATGTTAGGAAATATTCATACTTTTTGGGAAAGCAAAAGGAAAGGGAAAAGACATGCTCCCACGTTCCATTCTACGAGAATAAGCAAATGGAAATAAAATGATGACTCAAAAGAAGAATAAAGAATAAAGTACAGCTTTAAACTTGGAACGTTTGAGCACAAAGATAAAATATGCTATCAACCTAGCCTTAGACTAGAAACAAAAAGGAACAAAGACATCAACACAAAGCTACTATATGGAAATGGAGAGCAGTGGACAGCAGAAAGATTCATCATGACAAACTAGTGAAAAGTGACAGTCAGAAGCAACATTACACTATAAGAACATGAAAATGAGATTTACAGTGGGGCAAATAAGTATTTAGTCAACCACCAATTGTGCAAGTTCTCCTACTTGAAAAGATTAGAGAGGCCTGTAATTGTCAACATGGGTAAACCTCAACCATGAGAGACAGAATGTGGGGAGAAAAACCCCCCCAGAAAATCACATTGTTTGATTTTTAAAGAATTTATTTCCAAATTAGAGTGGAAAATAAGTATTTGGTCACCTACAAACAAGCAAGATTTCTGGCTGTCAAAGAGGTCTAACTTCTTCTAACGAGGTCTAACGAGGCTCCACTCGTTACCTGTATTAATGGCACCTGTTTTAACTCATTATCGGTATAAAAGACACCTGTCCTGTTCAGTGTGGCTCAGGCTACATCTACACAAGAAAGGATAACTTGCTCCTGTTTTTTTTTTTTTTTTTTTTTTTTTTTTTTTTTTTTTTTTTTTTTTGCAGACTATTTTTATACCTGTCCGCACTACGTCTAAGGCCCCCCAACTGTTGTGTTTGACAGAACAATATGTCTATATGCTGCCATAGCAGATTCATGGCACATTAAGTCCCAAACTATTTTTAATTTGTCAGTTTTACCCTGGATACCTCCGTTTACAGATGTCGCGCAACTGCTTTTGTTTCAACCTAGCCATAAAAAGAAGGTAAGCAATCGTATTTATTATTCGAAATGTCTGTCATTTTTAGCTTAGAATCATTAATTAATGTCAGGTATTTAAAGAAAAAAACAACTTTAAAAAACTTTCCACTCGCATATTTTGAACTTTTAAACAAATTACGTCACAATTAAAAAATTTGTGTTTGTAAAAAAACTCACAGATATCTACCTCATAACTATCACTTAATTGTATTTTTTCGTTACTGTCACATTTTCCCCAATATTTTAGATGATAAATAATCGATTGAAACAAAGAAAAGTAATTTTTTTTTTTTTTTAATGTTTAAAAGGGTAAATATATGAAAAAGAACATCTCGACCACTCCTTGATGCCTGCAATTTCTGCATCGCGACCCTTGTTATATTACTATGTTTCACCCATAAAATCTCCGAAAAATCCGGCTGTGGCCATTCAAATCTATGTCTTGACACTCGGTGATACATGCTACATGGAGTTTTTGGATTGAAACAAGGTAAGTACGTGATAATATCTCGTTAAAATCGTGGCGTATTTAATTCTGCTCTCGCGTGCTCTCATCTCCAGTTAGGGTTTTGCTGTTTTGTTTTGTTTTTTTGCTCATGCACCCATCTTTAAAGAGAATTATAATACTAAGGGGCTGTGAGATATCAATAGAGCCGTTATGTGGCAAGATAACAAATATTAATAAAGTTAACAAAAAACTAAATCACATTCATGAGCAATTATCGAAAACAGATCGAAAATTACGAACATTTCCGAAAGAGTTGCGTTCGTGTTTTATCCCAAAAAAATCGCTAAATGGTTCAAACCTGTCATGCTATGTGGTGTACAAATAGCCATTTGTCGCAATGTAGTACCCATGAGTTCGTGAACGCGAGAAAAAGAGCTGGACTACACAGACAATGAGTAAAGTTCGTCCGTGGAAAGAGGGCTTATTTTGCAGACCCAGCCTCCGGCACGGTTTTGTGTGGTTCACATTTTACACCTGAAAGCTATTCGAACTATGGACAAAAAAAATCAGATTTTGCTAAGAAATTGCTGCTGAAAGCAGATGCGGTGCCCACCATACACGCGCAGCCACCTAAATGTCCCGAGATTTCAAGAAAGAGGACGATGACTGGCACTGATGAGACCACTGTTGGAATTCACAATTATATGGTGTGTGTGAGAACGGTACCTATTCCCTTCACCACCCAACCACCCCAGGCTTAGCAAAGGAGGGGAGCAGCCAAGCTCAAAATGGCCAGAGTGAGTACTCTTTTATAATAAAAAGAACATATCACGCATTGGATATAGGAATGGACCAGGGGTGCACATATTTTTTTTGCCCAGGTTCTCAGAGGAGGACCTGGAGATGTGACTTGGTCCTCATTGTGCTTGAGAGCCGACCCGCCTGATGCGATAAAATTATTACAAGCTTTAGTTAGAGCCAAATACCTTTTATTAATTATATTAACAATTAATGCCTGATTAACATCAACTGGCACAACAAAATTGCCATTACTTTGAAGTGAAATGTAAAGAAATAAACATAAAATCAGTACTAATTCAAAATAAAGGGCATTATGCGGCTCCCACATTAACTCCAAGCCTTTGTAAAAGTGGGATGCCCTCCTCCTCATAAGAGCTCATTGAACGTGCATGTTTAGCTTTGTGAAATGCGAGCAAAAACACGTTTGTCAGTGCATGGCGCTGCTCTTCATTAACTTTATTCCGCCACTTGTCCATAGGGCGAGTGGGGTGCTGCCTGACATCGATAGTTTGCTTAATTGCCACATGCTCTGTTTTTTTCGTGCATTTCAAAGTTTGGATGGCTGAAATTCTTGGACCCAACATAAAATGCGCTGCCGTTATCAGCGATTCTCACGGCAAATTTTGTACCACATATCCGTGCGAGCATCATTTGCTTCTAGCTATGGTACCTCCTGCAGCCACTTTTCAGCAAAAGTCCTTTTTTCGGTAGCTCCGGTGACGTCTCTGTCGTCTGTCTGTCCTTTGACGGGGGTGGAGGAACACGGAAATAATTACTCAGTGGGGCCTGCCTCCGACATTTTGAGAAGTGATTATCTCGTGTCCGCCGCAAATACAGTGGTCAGCCATCGGTACGCAAAAGCGTATGGAAACCGTTGAGGGCCAGCGCGTTTGTATACGTCCAGTACGCATGCGCGCATGCGGACCACTTATGTGCACCCCTGGACTGGACACATGTATAAATTATCGCTCGTAAAATACATACAACAAATCCTCTAATCCCATTCATATTTGTGTCTGTTGGCAGAGCGAAAACCTATGATAGCACAATAAATGATAATTATTCCAAACATTACTTTTTTTGCGGTCACAGCCTATCAGCTTCACAAAAAGAAATGCAAAACAAACCATTCGGTGTTTCCCACACGATCTGTTGCCGGTGTTGCATCAGTGTGATTGCTCCCCTCAATGATCCTTTCATTAGGCTGCATTGGCTTTCGTTTGGGCTCAAATTGATAACCCAAAACACCAAAGAAAGGTTCATAACTCTCCTCGTCACCAGTAGAAGAACGTTCGTTACGTCGGATTCGTCGCTGCAACTAGAAACAAAATTGTCCGCCATCATCGCCCTCAATCAGTACTAAGCACTGAGCCGGGTGTTTCCTAGTTGTGACGTCACGCACACAATATGCTAGATTTTCCGGGATCTCGGGCGCCGGTCGTTTTAGCTTGACAATCGATTCAAATTTTTATAATTTTCTTGGTGTTGCGATGTGTGTAATTACACGAAGTGGCATGATATGAATCCAAAAGGCATGTGTTTATGGATAAATGATGGAATATTAGCATTAGTTTTCATACTCTTTAAAATGGAATGAATAAAGGTGAGTAATTAAAGATGGTAGTAACGAAAGTGTCATGTGTGTCATCTAAAATAAAATAATAATAATAATAAAAATAGTTTAACCAATTTTTTTATGGAGGGGGACAAATAAGGCTGCATTGCTGAGCCCTACATTATTGCCATCAATGCCAGCCAATGAGTTAAATACGATAGTTGACAAAACTGTCGAGGTTTGAACTCAATGTTTGTTTACATTTTCTTTGTGTTGGCCAAACCAAAGTGCTTCCATGTCTGTCTGCACCAAAATATTGTTCAAAACAAACTACTGTATGTTACATGAAGTCTGCACAATGACAAGCTTCTCGGAAGGACATGGTCTGCTGAATCACGACAGAGCACAGGATGTCATGTTGAGAAACGAAAGGAAACTGAAAATGTAATGCAGTAAGAAAGGAAGCGTGAGGGTAAAGAGAGTTCTACAACTTTTAGTGAGGAGCGATGGTAAGGGGGAGGTAATGGAGTGCACCAATGATATACATTATTACTCAAGGCAATGGGTGCTGGAGAGCAATGACACTTGATGGATCTTGGATCTGTCGGAAAAGACCAACTGGGGAGAGGTTGAGAGGCTGTCAAAGAGAATAATTGGCGATGGAAGGTGCATCATCGAAGTGTTACATTAAAAAAAAGCAGCTTGAAAAACCCTTTTATCTCCAAAGGATGTCAAGAATAAGCCGTTGTGAGCGAACATGGAGCGAAATAAAAGCAAGCTTGACATGCTGGCTGAACCTGCGGGGATTGAGGGATGTTTGTGCAGCTGGGGAAAAAAAGGTGTGTCTTATTGCACAATAAGGCTATTAATGTGTTGGATCCAGCAGGAAGAAAATTTTTGGGGAGATGTTCAGTATGAGCTCATAACACAGAAACAGTTTGTTGGTTGTTATACAGTTGAACATGAGTAAAATAAAATACAAAAAAGCTTAAAATTTTGAGTTGGAAAAGCATTTTCATACACTTTGAAGATCAAAATTTACAACCAGTGCACTATATTTCTTTGGCAACATAAGGTTGGTTAACTTTTGGATTCAATGATGTTTCAAAATTTAAAATAGTTTTAGTATTAGTCCACAAATTGCCTTTGAATTTTGTTATTGTTTTATGATGATGGTTTGGAGTCAGGACTGACTTATTCTAAATGAAATATAATCAGCTTCACACAACTGTGATTCATATATGAACTTGTTAAATTCCGTCTTCCCTTACGGGCATTTAATCTTTTTTTGCTGCTACACAGGCTATTTTTATTTATTTCTAAACATGAACATTTGTACTCACTTCTTAATTGGGCACAATTCAAAGAATGCTAAGTTGAGAACAAAGCTCATTCAGCTGATTGTTGCAGTGGCTCAGCGGACCTGCAGGCGTCCATTGTGTTAGCAGTGGCATAGGCTAATTGGGTTTCATTCCTAATGAGGTCAATTAATTAGGGAATGCAGATGAAACCACAAGCACTCCATTAGGTCATTTGAGGATTACGCAGAGGAGGAAGACAGTCGTGGTAAGAGTTGAGGATTACATTAGTCAAGGTAATTCCGCTACCGATGGGGTTTCCCTAACATAAGAAAGACATACATAAAAAAAATATACAGTATATACTAGTATATATATGAAGTCTGGAAAATAAGTATTTGAACACCCTGCGATTTTGCAAGTTCTCCCACTTAGAAATGATGGGCGGGTTTGAAATGTTCATGGTAAATGCTTGTCCACTGTGAGAGACTATCTAAAAAAAGTCTAAAAATAGCAGTGAAAATTTTTTTGTAACAATTTATTTGTATTATACTGCTGCAGATAAGTATTTGAACACCTGAGAAAATCGATGTTAACATTTGGTACAGTAGCCTTTGATTACTATTACAGAGGTCAAATGTTTCCTGTAACTTTTCACCAGGTTTGCACAGACTGCAGCAGGGACTTTGCACCACTGCTCCACACAGATCTTCTCTCAATTTATCAGATATATGGGCTGTCACTGAGAAACACTGGGTTTTAGCTTCCGCCAAAGATTTCCGATTGGGTTTGAGTCTGGAAACCTGCTAGGCCCCTCCAGAAGCATGATATGCTTTTTACGAAGCCACTCCTTGGTTATTCTGGCTGTCTGCTTTGGGCCATTTAAATGTTGGAAGACCCAGTCACGACCAATTTTCAATGCTCTAACTGAGTGAAGGAGGTTATTCCCCAAAATCTCACAATACATGGCCCTCACCCTCTCCTTAATACAGTGCAGTCGTCCAGCCCATATGTAGAAAAACACCCCCAAAGTATGATGCTACCAACCCCATTCTTCACAGTAGGGATGGTGTTCATAGGACTGTACTCATCATTTTTCTTCCTCCAAACACTATGAGTGGAATTAAGACAAAAAAACGTGCATTTTGATGTTGTATGACCACATGACTTTCTCCCATGACTCCTCTGGATCATCAAATGGTCATTGGTAAACTTGAACTTAATATCGGCCTGGACATGTGCTGGTTTAAGCAGGGGAACCTTCGGTGCCATGCATTATTATAAACCATGACTTCTTAGTGTAATACCAACAATAGCATTGGAAATGGTGGTCCCAGCTCCTTACAAGGTCATTGAACGGCTCCTCCTCTGCAGCGCTTGGCTGATTCCTCACCATTCTTAAGATCATTGAGATCCTACGAGGTAGATCGTGCATGGAGCCCCAGTCCGAGGGAGATTGACAGTCACGTTTATCTTCTTCCATTTTTTTAAATAATTGCTCCAAATGTGGATTTTATATCACTAAGCTGCTGGGCAATTGCCCCGTAATGCTGTCCAGCCTTGTAGAGGTCTACAATTCTGTCACTGGTGTTTTTGGACAGCTAATTGTTCTTGACCATGTTAGGAATTGGAGTCTTCCTGATTATATGGGGTGAACAGGTGTTTATATGCAGCTAACCAACTCGAACAGGTCAAAAAGTCAGATTTAAAAAGTCCACCTCCACTCCACTTATTTGCAGGAATTTTTAAAGGCGACTAACAGGTCTTTGAGGCTCACAATACCTGTAAATAGGCAGGTGTTGAAATACTTATTTGCAGCAGTATAATCCAAATAATTTGCTAAAAAAAAATCATACACTGTGATTTCTGGCTATTTTTGCTTTAGATTGTCTCTCACCGTGGACAAGTACCTACCATGAAAATTTCAAACCCGCCCATCATTTCTAAGTGGCAGAACCTGCGAAATTGCAAGGTGTTCAAACACTTATTTTTCTCACTGTATATGTATGTATATAAAGAATGTAACGATATTTGTATTTGTCCCTTACCGTGACAGTACAGGAAATAAAGAATGGTGTACGCAATCAGACGTCGAATAACTTTGACTAAAACAATATATATACTGTATATATTTTTAGCCTATGGCTTTATCTGCAGTTTTGTCAGAAAGGCTCTAATTCTGAACTCGTGAACGCCGCTCACAACCGCTGTAGAATGAGCGCCTTCACAGTTATGTTCATGAGACAGAAATATGATGCGTTCAATTTGGTTTCGCTCAAAATATGAACGTGTTCATGAACGATTGTTCTTTGAATGCGTTCATGCACAACACTGTATATATATATTAGAGATGTGACCGAAAATTTGGCGCTGAAAACTTTAGGCCAAAATAGCTCAAATTTCATTTTCGGTTTTAGGTTAAAAGGCCGAAAGTTTACCAGCAAATAATGTGAAGAACTGTAGTCCTCTTGTGATTACATAATCAAAACACAGTGAGAAGCAACACTCCCGGCTCACAGCCAACATGTCCACAGTTTGGAAGTATTTTGAGGTATCAAAGAAATTTATTAATTATTAAATGAAGGGAAATAAATTTGCTTCATTACTGCTACACGCTCGTTCTGAAGTTGCTTTCCATTGATGACCTGCGTCATCGAGTACAGTGCATTTGAGCCCGTGCGTTAGTAGTTTGGAGTTTAATCAAGCGAGCAATATAGAAATAAAGTAGTATTTATATGCATACATGTGCATTTGTTCTGGTTTAGTACAATAATTGTATGGCACGTCCACCTCCTGTTTTTGTCACATTATTTCCGTGACTTCCACATGCCCTCTGCCAGTCGCCGTCTAATCCGTCTGGGAGCAACTCTGCTCGGCTTCGTCGCCACTAGGACTCGGCCCGCTCACCTGGCTCTCGATTGATTCCACTTGTTGCACAAGAAAAGAGCAAATCTAATTTTGAGGGGTACGAGAGATCGTAATAGCCCTTTAAAGAGCTTTACTAGTTACAGCAAGAACAGTATAGTTTTTTTTTGCTGTTACTGTGAACTATAGTGCCACAAAAATGTACATTAAGATCTCATTTAACTTAGCAAATGGAGGCATGAGACCCAATTTTCGTGTGTCCCAAACTTCCAAGAAAGCGCATTTGTCAAGGTTTCATCGGCCGTGACGTCAGAATGCTACGACGACCCCAGCACCTCTGCAATAGGCGGGAACACACCCTCCTAAGGGGTTTCAGAATCTGCACCTTTCAAACAAAATTTCTCGAGCCTCGGGGGTCGTAGAACATTTGGAAGATGTTTGCGGACTTTTGAAAAGTGACCATATTTTATTTTCAGTTGATCATTAAAAAAATAAAGAAAAAAAGGTAAAGGGCATTAATCAGGAAATAATGAAATTAAATAATGAAAAAAATAATAATAATAATAAAAAATGAATTGTATACATGTGTATTATTTGGCCTTTCGGTTTTTTGGCCAAGTGTTTTCAATATTGGGTTTTATATACATACATACATACATACATACATACACATATACATATATATGGGGGAAAATACTCAGGTGACTTGAAGTTCTGCTCTGAGACCCCCAATTTAGCCAACTTTCAAAATTGTACAATATTCACGTGTGATACATCATTGGAAACTATAAAACCTCAATTTTCTGGGGGAAGAAAATTTTTGAACATGGGGGCGTTTAAAAAAGAAAAAAAAAAGAAAAATGTTAAACAGCAAAACCCTATCTGGAGGTGAGAGCACGCAAGAGCAGAATTAAAGACGCCATGATTTTAACGAGATATTATCGCGCACTTAACTCATTTCGATCCAAAAACTCCTTGTAGCATGTATCCTGGAGTATCAAGACACAGATGTGAATGACCACAGCTGGATTTTTTGGGGATTTTATTGGTGAAACATTGTAATGCAATAAGGGTCGTGATGCAGAAATCGCAGACATCAAGGAGTGGTCGAGATTTTCTTTTTCATACATACTCCCTTTTAAACTTTTTTTTTTTTTCAGTTTTTCTTTGTTTGGATCAAATATTTATCATCTAACATATCGGAGAAAACGCGACAGTAACAAAAAAAAAATACAATTAAGCGATAGTTATGAGGTAGATATCGTGACTTTTTTACACACGCCATTTTTTTCATTGTGACAATTTGTTTAAAGGTTTAAAATATGCGAGTGAATAATCTTTTAAAGTTGTTTTTTTTTAAAACGAAATATGTGACATCAATTAATGATTCTAAGCTGAAAACGACAGACATTTTGAATAAAAAATATAATTAATTACCTTCGTTTTATGGCTGGGTTGAAACAAGCGGTTGCGCGACGTCTGTAAACGGGGGTTTTCAGGGTAAAGCGGACAAATTACAAATAGTTCGGGGGCTTAATGCGCCATGAATCTGCGATGGCAGCATATAGACATATTGTTCTATCAAACACAACAGTTGTTTTGACTTAAAATGCAGCAGTTTCATTTACAGAGGAGTGCAAGAGCAGAAACTGCTTTTTCAGTCTTGTCTGTTGTTCCGCCATACACACACACACACATATATATATATATATATATATATATATATATATATATATATATATATATATATATATATATATATATATATATATATATATATATATATATATATATATATATATGTATATATATACATGACTTTAATGAATTGAATTTGAATCATAAAACTCCCCTAGAATGATTGTATATTGAAAAATCACTGCACACAATCAAAGCAGGGATGTTTACTCTACTTGCTTCCTGTTCTGGTACATTGAGGTCAGCAATCACAAAGCAAAACCTTCAGAAAATCTGTGATACTTGTCTGGGATGCTATCAAAGTAGATGCCTGAAAACTTCCACAGACGCCTCCTCACTGTCCTTACTGCCAAATACCCTTAACAACTAGGACATGTTCCCTTCTGCTATTAAAAAATGGAAGAAAAAAAAAGGAAGAAAAAAAAAATCACTGTGGAACAAGTTACGAATTCAGCATCAGTTACCATGGCAATGCACCCAGCTGAAAAGCAATCCATTGCCATGACAGTGAAGATTCCTTGCTGTCATTGTACAGGCTTTAAACTGAGTACAGTGGAACATGTGTATTTGATTTTTTGTTATCTAAATCTGGAACCATAATATTAATGTCAGCAAAAATAGTCCTCAAAGTCACCCATAAATGACATGAGAGATGGAAGTATTTAAATGAAGATTTGCATTGGCTTTTTGTAATGGCAATGAGAAAAACATTGAGGTTTGAAAAATCTTAGTCATACAATGAAGTCGCTATGACAAAGCAGTATCATACGACAACAAAAAAGTTAAACATATGTCTTGATTTATTTTGGAGCTGTCAGTATCACATATTCACGGACTAAATAAGTAGTACTCAGCATAGCTCGTGTATCACTAATCATACATTGGCTTTCAATAGCAGTATGCAAAAGATTTAACACTTAATTCAGTCAAACAGCTTTTTAAAATCCATAATTATGCATTAATTTAGTTCAGTTCAATTGTGGTTTAAGGAGGGTTAAAGACATTTTGGGGGTAAAAATATCATAATGTTGATCAACCATTGAAGAGTTGAAGGTACCCAAAGTTCAATCTCACCTCAACAAAGAGGAAGCATGGTACTATGTAGATGCTGGTCTTCTGATAGTTGCTGTCCCCGAGAAGTTTCATCTCCCGTCTCTGTCCCACCAGCCGTTTGTCAATCATCTATGAAAGTCATTTAAAAGCTTTAGTTCACTTGTTTTGATAAGAATTAGTCAAGTGTGTAACATATCAATGATCAATATATTTTCTAGAATGTTTATCCTGTTTAGGGTTAGATGGGATATGGACACTCTGGGAGACAGGCAGATGTCAATCAAGACAGGTCACCAGTCAATTACAAGATACATATCAAAAAGCCAAACAACCATTCATATTCCTATCATTACTGAGTGGGAAATCTACTGTACCCACAGTACCAAACACCCATGAAGAAGTCAGAAATGTGAATCTCATCATCAGACCAATTGTATAATTTTAGATGTTCCTAATTGAAACCCTCTCTCAAGCTCTGTCCCACTATTAATTTTTGGACAGGCAGTTATAAAGCAATAAAACGTGTGTGTGTGTGATATGTTGGCTCTTTGGTGCTTACTGCATATTTCATGACTTTAAAAAGTTAAAAGATCCTGGGTCAGTCAGGAGCAAATGGGGAAAAAAATCATGGGTTTTGCCATTTCATGATTTTTACTTGAAATAATAAAAATAAAAAAATTTAAAATAATAATAATAATAATAATAATTAAAAAAAAAAAAAAAAAACTCTTAGCAGTAGTGCATTGTAATTTATATTTGCCTACCTGTGGCATTTTCCATTTTACCTTTTCATGAGTCTCGAAGACTAATGTTAAGCAAAAAATAATGGCAGTGATGTTGTTTTTGAACCCAGGACTGTCGCAATAACAAATTTTAATAGGCGATATATGTCTCATAAATTATTGCCGGTATGCGATATTATTGCCTGTTTTTTTAACCTATTCACCCACGAATAGTGAGAATACATCCTAATAAATCACCTATGCAAATGCAACAATTTTTATTCTTAAAGAAAACACAAAATATATTAAAATCTATTAAATATAAAAAAAACACACACACAATAAATGATGAGTCATTTTAAAGCTAGTTAAGTGCAGAATATGAAATAGGTGAGAAATCCCATGTCATTTTTGTTGTCTGCCAATTAGATGCCCATTAAAAGTGTTGATTTGATCCAACATGAATGTCATCTTGTCCTGCAAAGTTCGCATACAACAAATTTTAAGCCAAATTATTATCCTTTTTTACATCATATTATCATTGCCGCTATCATTGTATTATTGTATTATCATTGTTCACTAAGCCACTAACCGTAAGCTTTTAACTCAGTAAAAAAAAACAAAGTGCACTTCGCTTTCGTCAAGCATGTGGTGTTAATAATAGATTTTTTTTCTTTTGTTCGTATCGCTTGCAAATTCTTTAATCCAGTGAGTTTCCATGTTTGAAAAATAACCTTTTAACCACAATTTTGCATTGTGGAGAAGACTGCCAATGTTTTATGGCAGGCTAAAGTGGTTAGTACATTGTCTTTTTTCCATTAGCCTCAAGGTGGCAATGCTAATGTTTTACAATGTTTAATATAGAAGTGTTTCCTTATTTTGTATGTCTGAACTTTAATTCTATGGTGTGTTGATAGCCAATAAACATCTGTGAAAGCTACTGGTGTCATATCTGTATGCCTTCTCAGTTCTTTTTTCATTCCAGCATCTGATTCAGCTGGATGGGCGGGGCCGTTGCAACACACCTGTGGCGCATTTGGAGCGCTCATTATTTAAGGACTCCGGCCACAGTCTGCGAGTGTCGGACTATTGCTTGTTTGCTTACTACTTGCCTTGCTTACCGCCTGTGTGTTCATCGTCAGCCTTCGAGTTTCCCGACGTTCTACGGTCGTATTTTGGTTTGGTCATCTTTACACTTGTGCTCTTTTGGGCTTGGTAGTTAGATTCTTGTACTGTTATATTCATGCATTTTTCGCGTGCTCCCTTTGTTGTACTGTATTATTATACTCGCGTTTATTGGCGTGCTCTCTCAGTTTGTTATATCCGCATTTTTCGCGTGCTCCCTTTGTTGTACTTTATTATTACACTCGCGTTTATTGGCGTGCTCTCTCAGTTTGTTAAACCCGCCTTTTTGGCGTGCTCCTTTTGTTGTACTTATTAAATACAAACGTTCACTATTTCTGTTTCTTGGTCTGTGATTTGGATCCGCCTCAACGGCTTGCCGTTCACAACAGAATAGTCCGACCATATGGATCCCACAGACTCAGAAAGTATTCGACATGTGCTCGCGGAACACGGGCATATGATCAGCAGGAATGATCAGTCATTGCGTGCATTAGTGAATGTGATCGGCTCGCTAACTACAAGAATTGAGAATATGACGTCACCTGTACAGCCCGTTGACGCTGCCGCGGCGCCCGATCTATCCACCCCGTCTCCAGTGGGCTCGCCGGCAGCTTTTCGGGAGCCGTTGTTGCCACACCCCCATCGTTATGAGGGAGAGGCAGGTGCTTGCCAACTATTTTTGCACCAGTGCTCCCTTGTGTTCGACCAACAACCTCAAACGTTTGCGAGTGATAGATCCCGTGTAGCGTATGCAATGAGCCTCCTTGCCGGTAAAGCTGCAACATGGGCCATGGCGGTAAGCAACTCAAGACCCGCGATCCGTCATTCATTTGAAACTTTTAAGACTGAGCTCGTGAGAGTTTTCGATCATCCGGTTAAAGGCAAAGAGGCAGCCAGCCGCCTGCTGGATTTTTCCCAAGGCGATCTGACCGTAGCTGATTACTCTATTCAGTTTCGCATTTTGGCCGCGGAGTGCGGTTTCGAGGAAGCAGCACTGTGTGGTATTTTTCGGCGCGGGCTGTCTTCGGCGGTTAAAGACGAGTTGGCGGCCCGGGATGACTCATCGAATCTGCAGGAGCTGATTGAGTTGTCCGTAAATTTGGGTCATCGTCTAAAAGAGCGTGAGAGAGAGAGAGCTGCGGAGCATCGGGAACGTCGCGGGTCAACGCCGCAGAGCAGCCCGACGGCGGCCGGTCCGGACGGCTTCATCAAACCACCGTTGGTCTCTACGTCGACACGGAGGCCGGTACCGACGGGGAAGGAGCCTATGCAACTCGGCGGCGGACATCTTTCTGCGGCGGAGCGACGAAGACGGATGATGGCAGGCTTGTGTCTGTTTTGTGGCTTGCCGGGGCACGGTGTCGCCGCTTGTGACGCCGCCCCTTCGCATCGACTGGAATCTTCGTTGCCTGGGGCTCCCCTCGCCCGAGGGGGTACTAGTACGAGGTTCGTACAAGACAGCAATCCCTCAAGTGAGTTGCCTCGGGACGAGTTGAAGGAACAAAGAGACTCCCAAGGTGTGGTGAGACTGCAATTGCCGGGAGAAGTGTCGCACGGTGGGGTTCACTTTAGTTTTACTGCTCTAATTGATTCAGGGGCAGATGACTGTTTTATAGACCAGAGTGTTGTTGACGCGCTTAAATGTCCTTTAATAAGACTCGCTAGGCCCAAAAGGGTTTTAGACCTCAATGGGCGCCCTCTGGCGGACGTGAAGTTTATTACGCCCCCGCTCAAATTAAAGTTGTCCGGGAATCATTTTGAGGCCCGTAGCTTCTGGGTTATGCCGTGCAAATCGGCTCCGGTCGTGCTGGGACTCTCCTGGTTGAAAGTGCATAATCCTAATATTGACTGGGCGAAGACTCAAATAGTTGCTTGGAGTACGTTCTGTTATGCGCACTGTTTACGTTCGGCGTGTCTACTTCCCGGTCAAGAAAGAACTGCTACCGAGCCTGCTAATTTGAAAAATGTTCCCGCCGAGTATCATGATCTCCAGCGTGTATTCAGTAAAGAGCAGGCTGGTACCCTGCCCCCGCACCGTCCTTACGACTGTGCCATTGATCTGCTGCCCAATGCACCGTTGCCCAGTTCGCGATTATACAAGGTCTCTAGACCGGCGCAGGAAGCTATGAGGGAATACATATCCTCTTCCTTGGCTTCGGGCCTTATTCGCCCTTCGTCCTCTCCTTTGGGGGCGGGGTTTTTCTTCATTGGCAAAAAAGATGGGGGACTTAGACCGTGCATCGACTACCGGGGTCTCAACGAGATTACTGTTAAAAATAAATACCCGTTACCGTTGTTGGATTCGGCTTTCGCGCCGCTAAAATCTGCCACCATTTTCACCAAATTAGACTTGCGCAGCGCTTACCACTTGGTCAGGATTCGTGAAGGAGACGAGTGGAAAACCGCATTTAAAACCCCGCTTGGGCATTTTGAATACTTGGTCATGCCTTTCGGTCTGACAAATGCGCCCGCAGTGTTTCAGAGCCTCATTAATGACGTATTGCGGGACATGCTAAATGTGTTCTGTTTTGTTTATTTGGATGACATCTTAATTTTCTCCAGAAGCTTGCAAGAACATCGCCAACATGTCCGGATAGTTCTGCGAAGACTGTTGGAAAACCGGTTGTTTGTTAAGGCCGAGAAGTGTGAGTTTCACCGTGAGTCAATGCAGTTTCTCGGTTTTGTTGTGGAAAAAGGGCAGCTAAGGCCTGATCCAGCAAAAATTCAGGCGGTGGCAGAGTGGCCCACCCCCACCTCACGTAAACAATTACAACGTTTCCTTGGGTTTGCTAACTTTTACAGGCGTTTTATCCGCAATTATAGTATGAGGGCCGAGCCCCTTACCAGGTTGACCTCTAACAAGCGACCATTTGTGTGGTCCTCTGTGGCAGAGGCCGCATTTGTAAGCCTTAAACGAGCGTTCACAAACTCACCTGTCCTTGTTCATGCTGACTCAGATCTCCCTTTTGTGGTCGAGGTTGACGCATCGAGTTCCGGAGTGGGGGCCATCCTTTCCCAGAGGTCTGCAGTCGACCAGAGGCTGCACCCCTGTGCATTCTACTCCCGCCGCCTCAGCCCGGCCGAGGCGAATTATGATGTTGGCAACAGGGAGCTGCTCGCTATAGTCCAGGCATTGCAGGAATGGAGACACTGGTTGGAGGGCACTGAGGTACCGTTCCAGATATACACAGACCATAAGAACTTGGAATACCTTCGTGCAGCCAAGCGCCTCAACTCTCGCCAGGCCCGCTGGGCATTGTTCCTGACCCGTTTCAACTTCCAGATTACCTACCGTCCAGGGTCAAGGAACGGGAAGCCCGATGCGCTGTCAAGGCTCCATGAGGCAGCGGAGGAGGGGTCTTCAGAGGAGTCTATTGTTCCCGAGAATCTGATCGTTGGCGCCCTACGTTGGGAAGTAGAGCGTCTTGTGGAAGAAGCCTTACGAGGGGTTAGGGTACCTGGGGGCTGCCCTGCCGGCAAGTTGTTCGTCCCAGTTGCTCAGCGCGCAGGAGTACTGAAGTGGGGCCACTCCTCGAAGTTTGCCTGCCACCCGGGTGTGTCCCGCACATTCTTCCTCGTTTCCCAGCGGTTTTGGTGGCCAGGCATGCGCAAGGACGTCACTGACTATGTCTCTGCTTGTTCCGTCTGTGCTCGGGGCAAGCCAGTCCATCGTGCTCCAGCGGGCTTACTCCATCCGTTACCTGTTCCAACTCGCCCCTGGTCACATGTTGCGCTCGATTTCGTCACTGGTCTTCCACGATCCAGGGGTTGTTCGGTCATCTTGACGGTGGTGGACCGGTTTTCCAAGATGGCGCATTTCGTCGCACTTCCCAAGTTGCCTTCAGCCCTGGAGACCGCTGACCTGCTGGTGACACATGTTTTTCGGGCTCATGGGATCCCGTGCGACCTCGTCTCTGATAGAGGGCCCCAGTTTGTCTCACAGGTCTGGGGAGCGTTCTGCAAGGCTTTGGGGGCCACCTCAAGCAAATCTTCGGGTTACCACCCACAATCCAATGGGCAGACGGAACGGGTCAACCAGGAGCTAGAGGCCGCCCTCCGTTGTGTTTGTGAACTGCATCCGGCCTCCTGGTCATCGCACCTCCCATGGGTGGAGTATGCGCGCAACACCCTTGTTTCCTCTGCTACTGGGAGGTCACCTTTCATGACTGCATATGGGTACCAGCCTCCACTGTTTCCTTCCCAAGAAGCCGAAGTCATCGTGCCATCTGTCCAGGTGCACCTGCGGAGGGCCCATAGGGTCTGGAGGGACGCAAGGGCTGCACTAGTCCGCACGGCGGCCCGCAACCGGCAGATAGCTGATCGCCACCGACGGCCCGCTCCAGTCTATCGCCCAGGCCAGATGGTCTGGCTGTCAACGCGGGATTTACACCTGGCTGGGACTTCAAAGAAACTGGGCCCTCGGTTCGTGGGTCCTTTTGCTGTTGATGCTGTGGTGAACCCTGTGACTGTAAGGCTGAAGCTTCCCAGCTCGATGAAGGTTCACCCAGTTTTCCACGTCTCTCTGCTCAAGCCAGTCTCCACCTGTCCCCTGAACCCTCCGCCAGTGCCTCCTCCTGCTCCTCGCGTAATCGACGGTGGGCCGGTGTACACGGTACGTGCCATTCTCGACTCAAGGAGGAGGGGTAGGGGGGTGCAGTACCTGGTCGACTGGGAAGGTTATGGCCCTGAGGAACGCCAATGGGTCCCCCGCTCCTGGATCCTCGATCCGTCGCTGCCGCGGGATTTCCACTCTCGTCATCCCACGAAACCAGGTGGTCCGCCAGGGGGCGTCCGTTGAGGGGGGGGTTCTGTCATATCTGTATGCCTTCTCAGTTCTTTTTTCATTCCAGCATCTGATTCAGCTGGATGGGCGGGGCCGTTGCAACACACCTGTGGCGCATTTGGAGCGCTCATTATTTAAGGACTCCGGCCACAGTCTGAGAGTGTCGGACTATTGCTTGTTTGCTTACTACTTGCCTTGCTTACCGCCTGTGTGTTCATCGTCAGCCTTCGAGTTTCCCGACGTTCTACGGTCGTATTTTGGTTTGGTCATCTTTACACTAGTGCTCTTTTGGGCTTGGTAGTTAGATTCTTGTACTGTTATATTCATGCATTTTTCGCGTGCTCCCTTTGTTGTACTGTATTATTATACTCGCGTTTATTGGCGTGCTCTCTCAGTTTGTTATATCCGCATTTTTCGCGTGCTCCCTTTGTTGTACTTTATTATTACACTCGCGTTTATTGGCGTGCTCTCTCAGTTTGTTAAACCCGCCTTTTTGGCGTGCTCCTTTTGTTGTACTTATTAAATACAAACGTTCACTATTTCTGTTTCTTGGTCTGTGATTTGGATCCGCCTCAACGGCTTGCCGTTCACAACAACTGGAGTCTCATATGCAATCAACACACACGTGTGCCGAATGCACGCACTCAGCGATAAATCGCTGCTGGGAAAATTACCGCTATCATTTTAATTTACCGTGCAATAATTTGACTTATTGCATATTACGACAGGCTTATTTAAAACTATGTACATTTATGATGATAAGCACAATAGCTTCTTATTTGTCTGAACTGAACTGTTCAAACTAAACAATGGTGGGACAGAAAAGGAAGAAAACAAAAACGATAAAAAGTAACGCAGAAACAGAAGTACTTCTAGCACTAAACCAAATGATATTTAAAAAAATAACAAACGCCATGATTTCAGCTTGATGAAGTTGAGCAGATATGAATACCTTTAGTTAAGGGTGTAACGGTACATGTATTTGTATTGAACCGTTTCGGTACGTGGTGCTCGATTCGGAATCGAGGCGTACCGAACGAGTCTCTGACGTAATGTAACCCTTACTTTTCGAGGCTGTGAGTCGGTCGGGTTACAGTTTCTTTGTGTAGATTATATTTACTCCGTCTTCTCTACTATAATGAGGACCAACACGGTACGACAGTATAACCCAGAAACGTCAACAGCGCGACAACGCAGTGAAACGTGGGCGTTAAAGTCAGTCAGCCAATGCACACCAGTCGCAGTGCAGCTGCGTGTTAGACACGTCCCAGAAGCGGCTCAACACGACGCACGTGAAAAGAATGGCAGAGTTTATTATTTGACGCGAGACGCGACCCTCCTGCGTCAATACTACTACCGGTAGCTATGATCGGGCAGACCGGAAGTCACTCATGTAAAAATACGGTGGATCCGGTCGATTTTCAAACTAATATGCAATCGTAACCCACTTTTTGAGTCCATCAGATCTCTTGAGTGGTAGATCGGGGCACAGTTGACTTGTCTTTGTTGATTTACTGCTGTCTTCTTTGCTATAATAATAACCAACACGGCCCCGTGTTCAATATGAAACCATCCTACCACAACAAAACAAGTAGGAACTAATATTCACATAGGAACTAAAGTTATACAACATAAAATATACAATATAAATGAATACGACATTGCATTTGTAAAATATAAACACATAATAAAATAATAATAATAAAATAAAAAATACCCCATTTAAATATATATGTTTTTTTCCTCTTCATTGGGCATTTTATGGCTGGTGCGACTTGTACTCGGGTGCGACTTAAGGTCCGAAAAATACGGTACTCCTTTGGGATTGGGTTAGCTAACTAAGATTCAACCATTTACTTCTAAACCATTTTGCTTTGCAAGAATGCTTATTATTATCATTGTTCTCAGACAATGTTGCACAAAACTCAAGTTGACAAACAGTGGGTAGCAACTTTGACTCAAAGGTAAGATGATCCTTTAATCATCCCCAAAGGGAAATGTTGGATGTGTAAATAAATAATTACATTGAACCCCCAAATTAATGAATCATTTCATAGTTTGAAGGCTTCCACTCTCTGAGGATGCTAAACCCCCACAACATAATTGATCCTCCACCATGTGTAATTGTATGTCGGGCTTTTATTTTTCAAAGAGATTTCATTTTTCATTGCAAGAAAAAAAATAGTCTACATTACCAAACAAATACTATTTCTGTTACGCCCTCCCACAGAATATTTATCCAGATGGACAATGGTCTTTCCAGAACGTCACTGGTAAGATCAGTTGTCCTCTTCTCTCATGGCGGCAAACAAGTTACTGTAATCGATACACCAGTGGTAGCTCATTAATGCTCATTTCAAGTACGGTACCTAATAGGGTGTCCCGTGTATTTATATGCACACCCACTCATACACATCAAGCAAGCTTACTGGGGGAGGCAGAGGTAATACTGTAAACACAGAAGTGATGATCAAAAACAAAAGGGTGGTAGAAGGAGATAAGAGAGACACAAAGTCATGATGCATAGAGAGATTGGGAGAGAGAGGGTGAAAGCTAGCTGGATCAGCAGATGGAAATAATAGATAAAAAGGTAAAAGTTGAGCAAAAACTGTGCCAAAACCAAGAGGTACCCCTAAGTGGAACAAAAGAATGAATAGAAGGTAACAAGAGGAAGGCCATCTTTGAAAAATGGAGTTTCTCACATGAAAAGGGACAGGCTAAGCTTTGAAAAAAGTGATACTGCTGCAATCAGATAGCACATTGTTCCGTCTCTAAGATCATAGGACTTTCAAATCATATTTTTATCAAAAGGCCGGCAGCAAGATTTCAATATACTACATATTTTTGCCTCCACACATACCATATCAAGTGTATTTGCTTATCTGCATGATGACAACTTTAGAGGGTATATATTCTGCTGCCTTGTCAGCCCTAAGCCCTTACACCAATCGATTGTAGTTACCGTTGAGAAGGGAGGTTTACAAAGCACAGAGCACCTGAACACCTAAGATAGGGAAGTGAATGAACATTGTAATTTAGGTTCCTTAGTTTCTTCCACTTTTCAATGGACCTGTGTGTATCATTAAGGGTAGTTGGTGAAAACGTCATGTTCAGAATCATTTTTTTGTAATGGAAATTCACTTGTATTGTGCTTTTACTTGCATTTCCCCACTGTACAGTAGGGGTGTGCCATCTTAGGCACCCCGCGATTCGATTCGATTACGATTCAGGGGGCTACGATTCGCTTCTTGAAAGATGATCATGGTTATCACGATTATCGATGCATCGTACATTACTAATTAATATAGTTGACAAACAAATTTTTGTCTATTATTTATTTAAAATATCCCGATGATTCAACAGGAACGATGGTAACATGCCCATATAACAAAAACCTGCCCTTAAGCTGCCATTTTGAAGGGAGTACTCATTTTACTCAACAATACAATAAAATTTACACATATTTCACAGGTGGAATGAATTCCACATTTTCTGGAAACAAAGTGTCTTTAGAAATAAACCTTCTTTTAAGCAATATACTTTGTTTTCACAGATTTCTGTACTATTTCACATGTTTGTAGTGTTACCGTTGTACTTAATTATGGTTTTACACGTTCTGCATATGAAATACACGTTAGTGAATTAACTAATTAGCTTAGCGCTAACCATTAACACCAGACGCACACGGGTCTTAGCAACACACTCAGAACATTTTTCAATTGACATGACTTCAAACTACAGCTAGACATCTGAAAGACGAGGAGCAACGAACTATCTCTCTTCCCCTCTTGCTCCAAAAAAATAACGTGCGCACAGAAGCGTGACCCAGCACGCTTCTGTCACTGCCTGTCTCATACACAAATTTATTTCCAGTCTTTTGGTAAAGATTAAATCTCTCACTTAGTTACAGGCAGCATCCATTATAACGTGCGCGCGTCCGTTAAAAGTGTCCGGGCGGTAGACGAGTTTTCCATTTCGTTCCGCTACAAGCGGCTGTCATAAAGTTTTGAGGGAAAATCATCGTTTTTGAGCCTTTATGAATCGTAATCGAATCGTCACGTATCGAATTGCGATGCATGTAATAATTGATTTTTTGGAACTCCTCTACTGTACAGTACACAATAGTACTTGTTGAATCACAGCTTTACTCACTAGGTCCTAGCATGCCAAATTACTGACTTTTTTTTTTTTTTTTTTTTTTTTAGGATTCCCGTAGGATCTGACTACATTTCGCTATTCATAATGTGATTGGGCAGGAACAAGGGCAAAAGTCACCAGGAGTGGGCAGAATATGTGCATGAATGGGTCAATGAACCTGTAAAGCATTTTGGGCACTGTGATAGCATAGACAAAAGCACGGTTCCCTTTGGATATTACAGTGTAAGTAAGGGTGTAACGGTACATGTATTTGTATTGAACCGTTTCGGTACGTGGTCCTCGGTTCGGAACGGAGGCGTACCGAACGAGTTTCTGACGTAATGTAAAGTGCTGTCAAATTTAGCGCGTTAGCGGGCGGAAATGAATTTTTTGAATTAATCATGTTAAAATATTTGACGCATTTAACGCAAGCGCAGAATGCCCGCTCATGCATCCCATAATCCCACTGTTACGTCCCACGGATGGCTCGCTAAGGGCGTAACATAAAACGAGCCACGCACACAAGTTGCAAGTGGACACAAATTTACTCACAGAAGTCGAAAATCGCAATGAACAAAATATACAAAATGTGGAAGAAGCTGGCGTCAGCGTAAGCCCAGGCCAAAACAACAAACAAAATGAAACTACATTTAAACCCCACCTGCTAAGTAAACCCTGATCATAAAAAAGAAAAAACAATACAGCCACTACCCTGGCTTTTACACTAAACAAAAAAGGTTGAACAAAAACGGCAGTTTACCTCTACTGCTGCGGTGCTCTTATTTGCAGCGGTGAACGAAAACAATCCAATATTGAATGAACACAAAATACCTCACCGAAAAAGCGGGAGTGTAACAAAATAGCAATCAAATGCACAGGTGAATGAATAGCGAGCAAACAGCTGGCGAGGAGGTACGCGGCACGTATGCTGTCAAATGCAAAGTTGCGAACTCTCAGAGTGTTGACTGTAAAATGACGAGCGGTCAGATGACTTTTGTTAACGCTGCCTTTATTTGGTTAACAAGACTCAGGCACAATACAACACACACGTGGGTATGCAACAACGGCCTAATAGTACTACCGTATATCGGATTACCTGCCGTAAAGCAAGTGTCATTATTGCTGCAAATGTAAACAAAGCGCTGCATAATGGATACATGTCAGACAGCGGCTAGTTCGGTTGGCCCATCAGCGGCGGCAACGTCATCTGCCAGTCCGGCGTCAATCAGAGTATGCCACGTTGGGTGCGGAGGCAGCCAGCTGGCGGACGCGGCGATCAGATGACTGACAGTCTCAAAAAAGATAACAATTAAACGGCCAGGGCCGTCGCACCACTCAGAAGTGCAGTGAGCAGCGTGGGTAACCGTTAAATGTAAACATGGAAGCAGGTTGGCCTTCTGGATGGGGAATTCAAATCAAAAAAGAATATAGATGTAACAACTCTCAGAAAATGTAAATAAGTTGGATTGCTTCAGCGATTGGCTGGAGGATGAGTAGGGAAGAGGGCCACATTTATGTGTACACTACACACACTTTGCACACACTATAAATAATACTGTTTCAGTTACTGTTCTAAGGCTCTGTTGTGTGTTTGTTTTTGCAGAGAAAAAAAATGTCTTCAACATAAAGAATGTTAATATTAATGCCATCTTGTGGATTTATTGTTATAAACAATACAGTACTTATGTATAGTATGTTGAATGTACAGTATATATCCTTCTTTTGTCTTATCTTTCCATTCCAAAAATAATTTACAGAAAAATATGGCATATTTTAGAGATGGTTTGAATTGCGATTAATTACAATTAATTTTTAAGCTGTGATTAACTCAATTAAAAATTTTGATCGTTTGACAGCCCTAATAACCCTTACTTTTCGAGGCTGTGGTCATAAAGTTAATATGAGAAACTTGAAACTGTTTAGTGTTGCAACTGTTCAATTTTGCACATTAGATATTTTTTTTTAAAGAAAAAGTCTTAGCCAAAGGTATTTATTTTTGTTTTTCAAAATATCTACATTTCAGAATATTGTATTTTCTATTTTTGAGCATAATTCTAGCTTTGAATAGGCTAATGTCCCTACTCTTGAAAGCACAAAAGTGTGTAATAAACAACTAGCACATTTATATTTTGCATTTTGTTTTCTTACTGTACCGAAAATGAACCGAACCGTGACCTCAAAACCGAGGTACATACAGAACCGAGATTTTTGTGTACCGTTACACCCCTAAGTGTAAGCCATAGTTTCCATTTTGCACCACTGGTATGTTTTCTTTCTGCCTTCAGCCATCCCTCGAGAGGAGTACTTACTGTATGTGAGACCATTGCTTTACTCTATTATTGTTGTTGGCTTTCTCGTGACAACTGATTTGTTCAAAGCGAGGTAGATTTAGCGGTTTCCAGCATATTCTCTGAGGCAGAAAACCAACCACCTCCGAAACTAGGCAAGTGGATCTGAGAGGTGCTGAATATTGATGTTATTGCAGGATTGTTCATTTGTTTATTTTGCAGGTGACATATACTGAAGCCTTGTTGAGCAACATAAGTTCTCTCCAGAGTTCCTATCAACTGACGGCCTCATTTGTGTGAAGACTTACTGTATATCCTCACGAGGGCAGCGGCTAGCTATGCGCAGTAGGCACAGTACACCCTGAATTGGCATATAGACCCTACCCACCGACGTCATAAAACCACGTGCTCGCTGTATGGTTCCGCCCACTTGTCCGTCATTTTGTCTCTGTATTAGCATTGGTTTCAATTGATCGAGGAATTTAAAATGCATTTCATGGAAGACCCGGTGCTTTCTGATGCCATAAACTCACTGGATGTGTTGCATAAAAGGCGTTATGTGGAAAAGCTTCGTTCTATACAGTCGCCAGATCCATATTTGATGCCCAAATCGATGTTTTTCGACCCACTGTCTTCGCCCTGTCTGCCTGACATCTGCTACGCTGATATTTACAATTATCTTGTCCACACAAAATCAGCCTATTCTCACGAAAATTTGAAAAACACTTTAAGAGCTTGGAGGCTTATAAATACTTCGTTGCTGGTTGGGTGAAACATGTCCTCGTCCACGAAAATTCGGCAGGAATCTATCTTGTGCTTGGAAAGGTGAGTTACGAAATTTTCAATTCAAAATCGTTTGTTATTGCTAACATCCACTGTCAAGTCTAATGTATTTCATGTCGTTTGTCAATGGAGTTAAGGCTTTTAATGTTTATATGGTTTAGCGATAGCACTCTCACTACATACATACGTGTATGTTGTCGGCGATTAGCCTAGCAATGATCTTAATTGTGGTTATTTGTCAGCCCAAAACCCTCTAAGTATATCTTAAATGCATCTTACCGGATATAAAATGACTACTACATAGTCTGTGGTGATTTTTTGGTGCCCAGTTTTCACGTCGAATTGCAGCCGTCCATTTCGCTCTCCTCTTTGGATCCCTCGGAATACGGTAAAACTTCAAGTCTCTCTTTCCATCTTCTCTGTTAGTGCAACCAACAGCCACACACGCCTTCACCATTTTGATTATTAATGTTAAGGAGCAGAAAAACACGCCGTAAATAGGAGGAATGTACGTAGCCGTAACAGGTTAACACTATGTTTTGACGGACAATTGGGCGGTACCATTCAGGAGAGCGGAGTTGTGACGTCACGTGGGTAGGGTCTATATATATATGCAAAAGGAACTTATGTGTCATATTTCATTTCACACTCGCTATCTTTGGATTCCAGCAGGGCTCCTACCTTTCAGGTATGGGAATTAATTTATTTCTGGTTTAAAGCCTATGAATGGTTTGTAATTTGATAGGTGAACCAGAACAGAGCTCATTTCCAGATGGTGGAAAGGGGTCACACAAACTTCCAGCCTCTACCTTCATTGAGTAGCAGGGTTTATAATTATGAAAGTGCAAACATAAAATATGCACTGTGCACACGGAAAAAACAGTAACGGGTTGATTGTTTACGCTAGCTGATCTCATACCTACAGGTTACACCTTCCTTTTCAATATATTTTAGTCTGATTTATGGAAGACGCGAGTTCATTATTATTGCCTGCGATTGTACTTACTATAAGCCTCATTTCATTGAGTTTTCAATGAGTGCAATGCCATTCACTGAACATAAGAGGTAAGAACTTGCAATGATGTGTGGTGAATAGACTAAGTGACTTTACAGGGACAACCATGAAACAAAATGGCACGTTGCTATTTGACCCTACAATAAATACCCTGCGTATCAGAATTACAATATGGGGGTTTGATAAACAGCTGAAATGTAGGGAATTATATTATATTTCCTCGCCCTGATTATCTTCTCAATTAAAACGTTTCAATTGAGGTGGTTGTAATTAACTTTTCTTTAACATGATACAACTATGTGCTGCAATAAGCATCCAAATTGGGGAGAACACTTGCAAAGATTTATTTAATTTGGGTAAAATATGTCTGAAACAATGGGAAAGACATATCCTTTGTAAATATAGTGTAATATATAATACGTTTTAATTAACTATGTATGTATTCGGAATGTACATAAAATCCATTTGTAAATAGGTGCATGCATTATGTAATATCAATGTCTGAATTCATGTTTACATGCAAACAAGTGCTACTTTAAATAAATACATCATAACAAACATGCTTATCGGTGCTCAAAAGTTAACACAAAGCCACTATACACTATAAGGGGAATACAGTATACTTGTGCTATCAAGCCAAATGTACCATGAATACACGTGTACTAACACACACTCAAGTTGTGCTGGAGATGCAGTACACAGTATTGCTTTTTTATGTGCCCATCATCTGAAGCAAGAGATGCCATCAGGCATAAAGCTGGCGTGACTGATTGTCTCTGGTGCTGCTGTCCATGTCTTTTACATTGATGCGCTTCCACTGGCTTCCCTTAGGCACAAAGAACCAGTTCACTACCTTGCTGGTGTGCATCCATGCACCCAGACATGCTCATGTTCCTCCAGATCATAATATCAGTACATCCTTGTCCATAGGTTTAAGATATAATGGACACATAGAAGTCATATAAAATACATGTCAACTTGTGTGTCAATCCAACAAGTGGCACTAAATAGACCTGCTGTTCTTTAAAACTTACCTTAAACCACTGATTGTTCCAATCTGTCACTAGGGCTTTCTCGGAGTCTATCAGTCTAGAAGGATTTGCTCCAGATGTCCATTCTGTAGTGACTTTGGTCTCTCCAGAAACAGAACCTGTTCTCACTTCTGTCACTTGATCGGTGAAAAGTCCGAGAGGCTCACAGCGAACAATAAGCTTCTTGCCCGTGCCTGATGCCTTGCACTCTCCCAGCTGTGTATATATCTGCAGTCCGCTGCTAGGTCGTCGAGATTAACATGATCCTCAACAGCACTTCAAGGCTAATTAGTCAAGTACGGGGGATCCACAGGCTCAGCGAGAGAGAAGCTGCTTGGTGTCGTCGCTGGTGAATGCAAGAGAATAGAGAGAGAAAAAAAGAGGGGGATGGAGAGAAAGTGTGTGCGCATCTGCATGAATGTGTGGGAGCAGAGAGGCGGAGGGGAAAAAACAGAGGGTGGGAAATGGGAATAAGAATGTGACAGCGGGAGAAGAGACGGAGCACATGAAATGGGCAGTGTACGTGTGCACCAGTGAGAGAGATACAAAATGAGGGCAAGAGATGAAAAGTAAGAAATGTAAAGGACACTGTGGCTACAGTGGAAGACAGCCAGCACTTTAATGTCCCATAAAACCACCACTGTTGGACACTACACTGGACCTAAAAGGTCTACACACCATTGTTAAATGCAAGAGTTTTGAGTTATTAAAACAAGCGATACAGCGAACAAGATGAATGGTTGGCAAACTTTGTTCACAATTTATGTGGCCGTTAATAACCTATTCAACACATTAAAAAAAATATTTTAAATAAAGGCCAAGAAGTTCTGTTGTTACTTTGTACTTTATCAAAGTGCTAAAGATGCACCGATCCACATTTTTTCACTTGCGATCCTTCAGGATCCGATCAATCAGGATATCTGCCAATACCAAGACAATGCAGGAATTTAGGTATTGTTTTTTTTTTTTTTTTTTGAATTATTCAAAGCCATGCCATTTAAGTGATCAACTCTCTTATTCAAAAACAAGACTAACTATCTGAAAATGGTCTATTCCAAGTAACTCTTGCTTTCAGAAATTCCTTTGTGTTGTTGCAGTTGTTTTCGTCTTCATTTACCATGTCAAACGAGTTGTTGTGCAACTAAAAGGTCATTTCATTGGACAAAACGTTTGAATAAGGGGATTCTCTTGTTGTGTTCCAAGAGTATACTCCTCTTGGAAACGCTCCACGGCATTTGCACAAATGGCATACCTGAAGACTATTATGACTTCTATAGTCTATAAGTGGATAATTGCACGCAGTTACGAGTGCATGCTCTGATGGCTTTTATTTCGGCACAAACAGCATAGAGCAGTAAGTGCTTAAGATCAAAACTCGCAATGAAGAAGCACAATGAAGCTGTTTCTTAATTCAGGGGTTGCACACTGCATAGCCAGGTCTCCACACCATGGAGTAAGGGCACTGCACTACGCTGCCGATGAAGGGTGGACCGGGGAGGGCACTCCTCCTTGGTAAGTAAATGGGATGGATGGTCTACCCTTCGGCGTATTCCCTGGGGGCATCACTGCCGTTCCCTTATTTCATTTTACTATTTTAAAAATGTACGGTCGATAAGAAGAATAACATTTGAAAGTAATGTTTTATTGTATCAAGTAAACAGATTACTCAGCATTAACACAGATTTTTGATTGAATACAGTGGTACCTCTACATACGAAGAGTATTCGTTTTTAGGTCGAAATGGTTGTCTGTCAAGCAGGACTTTCCCCTAATAATACATTATAATTCCATTAATTTGTTCCACAGCCTGAAAACTTACACTAAATCCTAAATAAATACTGCTGGTACTATTGCAAATAGCAAATACACCGACAAAAACAAATAAATTATGAATAAAAATCGCAATAATAATATAATAATTGTAATAATAATAAAAATACCAATAATAATGTAACGAATCAGGCTCTAATGTGGCGGACGTGTTTTGCGTGGTGTACCTGAATGCACCACGTGGCTGACTTGACAGAGTGAGAGAAGGACTTTACTTTCACTGCGGCGACCAGAAGGCACGTTGTATTGCACAAGTTCTGAAATAAATTATTAAAATCCTGACAAAGCTGGTGAGTTTTTGGCGATGTTACAATAATAATTGTCACCTTAACTCATAAAGACTGGCGAACGGATGTCGGAGGACAACCATCGAGATTGTAGACATTTTACGGCCGTATTGTCAAGCCATTTCACGGACGCGCCCAACAAGCTCATATTTTTCTATAATTTCCATCTTCATTTCAATGGTAAGCCACATTTTTTCCCCTTTTTTACCACCCGCACTAATATTCTTGGACCCCATGTTGATTTCTCTCACATGAAAATCCGCCGTGCGTCCGTCTTGCTGTCATAAATCGTCGTATTTCGAGCATGTCGTCGGATGTAGAACCGAATGGCGGGTCAAATTTTATGTCGGATGTCGAAAACATCGTGTGTCCAAGCGATCATAGGTCGAGGTACACGAAGCAGGGTATTTCGCAAAAAGAGGAACTTTTTCTACATCCACACGCACACTCAAGTATCTTGGGGTATTGTTCACGAGTGAGAGTAGCAGGGAGCGCGAGATCGACAGGCATATCATTGCAGCGTCTGCAGTGATGTGGACTCTGCACCTGTTTGTAGTGGTGAAGTAGGAGCTGAGGCCAAAGGTGAAGCTCTCGATTTACCAGTTGATCTACGTTCTTACCCTCACCTATGGTCTTGAGCTGTGGGTCGTGACCGAAAAAACAAGATCGTGGATACCAGCGGCCGAAATGAGTTTCCTCCACAGGTTGTCCAGGCTTTCCCTTAGAGATAGGGTGGGAAGCTCGGTCATCCGGGAGGGACTCTGTGTCGAGCCGCTACTCCTCCGCATTGAGAAGAGCCAGTTGAGGTGGCTCGGGCATCTGGTTCGGATGCCTCATGGACACCTCACTGGAGAGGTGTTCCGGGCATGTCCCAACGGTGAGAGGCCGGGTACAATCCAGGCCATGCTGGAGAGACCATGTCTCTCGGCTGGCCTGGGGATGCCTTGAGATCCCGCCAGAGGAGCTGGTTGAAGTGGTTGGGGAGAGGTAAATATGGGCTTCCCTGCTAAAGCTGCTGCCCCCGCAGCCCGACCCCGGATTAAGCGGTAGATAATGGATGGATGGATGGATGGATGGATGGATGGATGGATGGATGGATGGATGGATGGATGGATGGATGGATGGATGGATGGATGGATGGATGGATGGATGGATGGATGGATGGATGGATGGATGGATGGATGGAGTTTTGGGGCACTGAAAATGAGGGTTCTTAAAGACTCCTAAGAAAGCGAAGATGTGCAAATTATGCGTTTGTAGCGCCATCATAGGGACACTGATAACCGATTATTTAACTGTGGAAATATCACTGTCTGTAACAAATTTTGTTCCTACGTCACACATGAAACAAATGTTTACATTCAGAGTCAACATTGATCCCTTTGCATTGGGTTTAGATCTAATTATTAGACAAGTGTTTTTCACTTCCATTTATTTTCAAACTCTAGCATTATTCCATATTGAGCAATACATGTGAAGGACGAGATTATGGACAATTATTTTTCACGCATTGTTATGAATGTACTTAAAATGAATGAATGGCTGTGGGTGCTTTTTTTTCTACAAACTGTGGTGTAGATATATATATTTTTTTTTTCAGACGTATAAGGGCAGGATCCTTGGTTGTAAAAAACCCTGCTAGGTGTAGACACGGCCTTAGTTTAATTTGGTGTGAATGTTCAAATAAATCAAAATCATATAATTAAAATTTGTGTGGAAATTGAGTACTTTAATTTATAAATCATGCCGCCCATAGATGCCACCATTTGAAGTTGATTACTTTCAGTTGTGGCAGCACACAAAGCATTCTGGGTAAGGTTAGCCAGAGGAGTGAGAAATGTGTAGTTGGGGTTTACACTCTCAATTTGCTGCAAAACGGATATAAAGGAGTGCGTGAGCGAAGTGTCCTTCTGGTTTTAATGAAGTAGTACAGCAATGGGAAGATGCAGGGTAGAGTCCCTGAATTGAGACACAAAGAATGCAATTTCACACATGGAGAAAGAAACGGATAACAAACATGAAGAAGGACACAGTTAAGTAAAGGGAAAGATCATTTTGAATCTTGTAAAATTTCTACAGAGGCAACACCTTAAAGCGAGTTTTTGGAGTTATTTGGTATCAGTAATACACAATATCGATGTGTGGACACAAACCATTTTGTGCTAAACGTTTCACAGGTGCCACTACTGTATTAGCAGCTAATTTGAGTAACTGATTCATGTTTACAGTGACTTTGTACTGTATGTCATTGAAGACTTGGATAATTTATTTTCATTTTGAGTTTTACTTTTCGATGTATTGATGTCAAGATGCCTCATTAAAAGCAACAAACCATACAAGGATGTCTTGCATCATCCTTTTAGAGTTTAGCTCGCTGTCTAGCTAGGCGAAGCACAACGCCTTAGTGAGCACAGTACACACACCAGACCAGCTATTTTATGTTTTTATGATTATGCGCGCCCGTGCATGTACACCAAATGCTGCTGACGCTGTCTTAAACCATAAGTTGCGATGGACTTGTAAACAGACAAAACGGCCTTAGCTTACGAATGTAGACCACAGTGTTGTTTTTGGCAGCCCTTCTAACTTGTCTTTGTCTTTTGAACGAACATACTTATTAGTCTTAATTATATTATAGTCATTTCAAAATGTATTTGTCTTCATATAGTTTTCCTTGATGAAATCTCAGACACATTTTGTCAAGTTTTAATCGATGACTACTCAAAACGACGTTGTCTGTAAATTCAGGTTTAGTCCAAAATTCCAACCAGTGTTGTTTTTGGCAGCCAATACTTACTAGTCTTAGTGATATTTTAGTCATTGTTGTATGAAGTATCTGGGGAGAGGGAAGTCTGAGAGACCATCTTGTTTATGCCGTATATGCTTCTTTTAGGCAATATCATCAGAAAACATAGCATTAACTTTCATTGTTACGCCGACGACACACAACCGTATTTATCAATTAAACCTGAGCAAATCAGGCAAGTGGATAAACTGAGCACTTGCGTCCGAGATATAAATACCTGGATGAGCACTTATCTTCTACTTAACCCTGAAAAGACAGAAGTCCTTATAATAGGCCCAAAAAGTGTGAGAAACTCTTTAACTGCCCAGATAGTCACTCTGGACAATGTAAATGTAGCCTCCAGCACCACAGTTAAAAACCTAGGAGTTCTATTTGACCCAGACTTATTATTTAAAGCTCATATTAAACAAACCTGCAGAATGGCCTTTTTTCACCTGCGCAACATAGCCAAAATTAGAAATATTTTATCTAAAACTAATGCAGAAAAAAATAATTCACGGGTTCGTTACATCTAGATTGGATTACTGTAACTCCCTACTTGCAGCTTGTCCTAAAAGTTCTCTAAAAGGTCTTCAGCTAGTCCAGAATGCAGAAGCAAGACTTTTAACTCATTTGCTCCCGGAACCGTATAAATACGTTCTATTTCCAAATGCTTCAGTGTCCCGATTACGTATTTATACGTCTTTTGCGTTTTTTTGTACAAGAAGCATCTAGAGCTTTCGATCTATCGCCAAAACAAAAAACAAGCCTCAAAACCCATTTTAAAGCAATAAAACTGGCCACTGGAGGGCAGTAGCACATTTGTTAAGAGCCCACAACTCAATTCAAACAGTACAACTTTATTAGGGAAGCTAGCAGAGCCCCTCCGCAGCTTGCTGCTCACGTCCACCGCACGCTCGAGGGTCCTGCACGGAAACACGCACGGCCAAACCAGTTCCCCCCCAGGAACATTGGTTCCCCTGGTGAACGAGACAGTGGTCACCACAAAAAAAGACTTTTAAAAAAATCCATCTTTACGAGACAGTCGGCAATGAGGGAAAAGTTTAACCGCTGTCGCAGCCACCAAACGTCATCTCTCAGTTAGGTAAGTGTGAATAAATTGTTACTTTGCTATGAAAAGCTCTATTTGGCTGGTTGTTCATGTTATTTTGTAAAAGGAAAACATTATTCAGATGTTTGGGATGTCACTGAAGCAAAAAATAGCCGTGTTAAAGTCAAAATTATGTTTGAAATTTTTGCGTTTACAAAAAGCTCATTTTCTCCATTTTTTCATCAGAAATTGGAAAAATGCTCAAACTAAGCTATTTTCGAATGCTGATTTCTAAAGAATGAAATAAGGTATGAACTTACTTTTTTTTCTGCAGAAAGAAGAGAGTCTAATCTTTCTTTTGGTGGGTTCCATGTTTATATAGCAATAGAACAGAATTTTTTGTGGGCCGTGCAAAATCAGTCAAAATCCAGTAAAATGGCCGGGAGCGAAGGGCCTTGCTCCGGTGAAAATGGCTGGGAGTGAATGAGTTAACAGGAACTAATAGAAAAGAGCACATCACCCCTGTGCTCCAGGCCCTTCACTGGCTTCCAGTCGAGTTTAGAATTAAATTTAAAATCCTCCTTCTTACATTTAAGACCATTAACGGGTTAGGGCCATCTTATCTCACAGATGTTCTGGTTCCATACCGCCCCAACAGAACACTCCGTTCTCAGAATGCAGGTCTACTGGTAGTTCCCAGGGTTTCTAAAAGTACAGTCGGAGCTAGAGCCTTTAGCCACCAAGCTCCTGTTTTATGGAATCAGCTTCCAGCTGGATTTTAAAGAAGCCGAGACAGTCTGTACATTTAAGATTAGACTAAAAATGTTCCTATTCGACAAAGCTTATGGTCAGGCCAGTTGAAATCGGACTAGACTCACAGTTCAGTCTAAGCTGCACTAGAAGCTATAATGCTATCAACCTCTTGTCTTACTTTATTTCTATTTTCTAATTTAAATATCTAGTTGACTAGTCACTTCATCACTAGTCGCCCAGTGTCCCCCTTCCCTCCTCCCCTCTGGGGAGGGGCTATTTTTCAGCTATTTTTCCCCCGTCTGGACCTCTTCTTGTTCCCTTACTCTATTGCCTCTTTACAAACTGTAAGTCCGTCTGCTAATTCCCATTAGCAGTCCTGGTGCATCCTGTCTATCCATCCTGGGAGTGGATCTCTCCTGACTGTGGTATTCCCCAAGGTATCTCATTTCTCCCAAAGAGTTTTGGAGTTTTTCCTTGCTGACATGGAGGGTCGAAGGATGGGGGATGCCCAGGACTTGACCTTTATTCATTTCATCTCTATTTATTTCATCTCTTGTTTCTAACTGTGTATCAAATTGCCTCTGCAAAGCCCTTTGAGACAACCTTGTTGTGATATAGGGCTAAACAAATAAAATTGAATTGAATTGAATAGAGACCCTGCTGAAGCTGCTGCCCCTGCAAACCGACTGCGGAAAAGCGGGAGAAGATGGATTGATGGTATCACATCTTTTCTTAAAAGTCCTGTAATGTAATTTTAATCATTTGCTTCTGAATACATAAAACATATTTAAAGGTAAGTTCTGAAGACATGCAAGACTGAAAAAAATTGTGCTGAAGTGCTATTTATAGCTAGTTATAGCATTAAACCATTTTTCACCACAGCTGGCGGGATTTTTATCACAGACCTAAAAAGTCAAAACTGTCATTAGGAAAAATGGCTGTTTTCACAATAATAGGGTGGTAGGTGCGTCCCATACTTTCTCTCTCTGGCATGGCTCCCGGGGCATGACCTCCCCTCTGCCGAGGCTGCCGGCCGCGGGAGTGGGAGGAGGTCGGGGCTCCGATCTCGCGTCGGCCCGCGGCGGCTACTCGGCGTTCTCCTGCTTCCACTTTCCCTCTCTTCTCTGCTTGGGTATCCGCCCTGCGCGCCGTCGCGGGTCGCTGGCTGGACGCCCGTGTATCAGCTGGGTGTCGCCTGCGTCCCCTCTTCCCATCCCTGGAGGCCGGTTGATGGGAGCACGGGTGGCCCGGGGGACCACCCTGGATCCCGGGGGGGGGTGACGATGGCTCCTTTTTTGGGCTGTGAGAGGAGGGATGGGCTGCGCCGGGCCCACTCCCCGGGCTGGCTAGGTAGGGGCAGCGGCCCTGAGTTGGCGCCTGCGCAGCGTCTCCGCTCGTTTGCGTGGCTGTCGCATGTTTGGTGGGGCTCGCGCGCGGCTAGGTGTGATTGGGCGCACTCGGGAGGACAACTATTCAGACCATCCGGACACTTAGACTTCCATTCTCCGTGTCAAACAGCTGAACAGGACAGGTTTAACCCTTTAACACCGAACGTGTCGGCAGCGACGCGTTTACGCATATCGTCTTTGAAGCTTCGTCACGCTGTAATTATGTCACCCACGTGCCGCTGGTTGGTCTCGTTTGAAAGTGTGGAAGTTGATGTCCACACCAGTTTTTATTTGAAGTCAATCGGCCAAGAAAAACGGGAGATAATGTCATTTGAGTTTTATAGTTTTATTGCACTCATAAATATGCATTAAAACGCTGCATGGACCATGTATCCATCTCCATATTTCCATCATTTCTTGTCCTTTTTCAAAACCGAAAGCAGCACAAAAGACTACATATCCCAAGAGCCGTTGTGATCTCAAGAAGGACGAACCGAATGCGATCATTTTAAATAAATTTTCGAGCGAGGCGCCAACTATTGTAAGGGAGGCATGCGAAGCAAGCAACGGCCGACGCTGTGCCGAAAAATAGCCGCCCCCGCGCGCGCGACTTTGAAACGTGCAGAATGAATCTAAAACTACATTTAGCACAATCTAATGCATTATTTCATGAACTCAAGGAAGAAGATGAGCCGTATTTGTCGTTGTTTTCTCGGGATGAGTCGGCGTCTCGGCGAGTAGAAGTGACAGTAGCGCGCAAACGGCGAAAGAGTAGGCTGCGTGACATTGTGTGTGACGCAGCTCCGTGACCGGTTCAAGAAGAAGCTTTATTGAGTGCTCCAAAAAACTATTGGGTCGCATGCCTGAAAAATTTTAATTGAACGGAACTACTTGTCAATATTTTTTTAAAATACTTTTTTTCAACGTTATATATATTTTTTCTTCACTATAATCTTTTCAATTTTTATGTAGATGTGTGTTGGAGAAGCTTGATTGCATGAACGTATATACTTTTGATAAGGTGATGGGTACAACACCTAACTTCACAAAGAGATATCCTCCAAACCCTTTTTGTGTTAGATGATATATTATATATTTTTTTTCTCACCATTTTGCACAGTATATAACCTGTTTTGACCATAGTATGTGTAAAGGCCAAAAACGCCTATGACCATACCTGCTGTTTGTGTTGAATTGTCAAACATAAAACTATTCAATCTTATTTTTTTCTTTTGAATGTTTATCCTAACAAGTTGAATTAATATTATCAAGCTTCATAACTGTTGGTCGAGCATGTTTGGTTGTCAATGGGACATCAACATTACAAATTTTGAAAAAAGATTTGGGGATTTTTTTTTGTCTTTTTGGGTCCAAAATGTGGATTATAATTGGTCAGTGAAGAAAACAACAGTTTAGACATGAAGTTCAAGGTGTCCTGAAAAAATTGACCCAACTTGGCCATTGTAAACAATTTTTTCTTTGAAATATAAAGGCAACATCAAATGCATGCAAATTCGGCCAAAATAGGCTTAGGTGTTAAAGGGTTAAAAAGAAAAAAACTCCCACTATATAATGACTAGGCGCCATTAGTGGCTCTTCAGCGCAATCTTATCAAATGGAAAGTATCATAGCGATTCTTGTAACATACAGCCATAAGCTCCATCGGTGTTTCTGAAAAGACCTGTTTCTTCTTGAAATCAAGATTTTTTTTTTAACTCCTTTCCAGTCCAATTTGTACATCTGAAAACACAACAGCTAGGCGAGTTGATATTGTTTGAAACTGTCAAAACCTAATAAAACACCATGTGAAAAATCAGATCTTCACCTCCGATTCTGATTATTTTTCAGCCAATGCTACGTGCACAGCTTTTGATCATGTTTTGCGTTAACATTTACAAGTATGCAGCAATTGTCGCAGTTGACAGCTGGTCAAGTGTGGACATTATCCGGGGCAATTGCCACAAGACTGAACTTGGTGTCTAATTCAGCCCTGCAAATGGGTGATACAACAAAACCAGCTAATTCATTTCTACCAATACTGGGGTTTTTTTTCAAACTGTGTATTTAAAATTTATTTTCTATTGCATAATAAGCATAATGTAATTATGTGCTTAAACTAATTTCAGAAATGCTGCACGCAACTAACAGTTGTTGGGGGAGCACAGACCACTCATATCAAATTAGCTTTTTATTCAGTGCTAAGAATGATCAAGTCTTGTGTTTTCAAAGATGACAAGCTACAGTTCCCATGGAAACCCTTGCGCATACACATTTAAAGAGCACATACAGTGTAGATGAAACAAGTGCCACTAGAAAATGGCCTTGCACACAAGAGAGAGAAATGAGCAAAGTTGAGAGAAGTGAGAGGGGGTGGATAAACTCAGCTAAGATGCCTTGGTGTTCAAATGAAATGTCAGTTAATGATTTTGAATCAACTACACGCGTTCAAAAACAATAATAAGACAATTCTCATCAAACAATCTAAAGATTTTTTTGTCATTAATCCATTAATGTTAACTTTTGTGAATGCAGAGATCAAGAGAAGCTTGCAGAAAAATATAGTGAAGAGTAAAAATAAATTTGAGGCAAATGTTTTTAAAAAAGTAGCGGGCATACCAATTTTTCAGGGTGCATCTTAGATGACTGGTTGGCATATCGGCATATCACGGGTTCAAATTCTTTTCAAAGCATGTTTAATCCTTGCCTCTGTATGTTTTCTCTGGGTACTTATTCCATGACACATTCAAAAAACATTGTAGTCAATTAAATCTACAGTATTTAACCCTAAATCACCAAAGATCCCAAAGGGCTTCACAGACAGACAGTTGACATTGATGATGTCCTGATTCACCCCCCTAAATTAAAATCTAAAAATAAAGCAAACACAACAAACAAAAATGCTGGGGGAAAAAAAAAAAAAAAGAAATTCGCTACTTTTGAATCGGTTTATAGTCCAGTGCAGCTTATTTATTAATTTATTTGGGTTAATAGGAAACACTTTGTTTGACAGCGGCATAATAAGACAGATGTCATTAAGTGTCAAACGGCAAATTTTGTCACTAACTCCATTTATGTCCAGCTCGGATCTTTTACATCCATTTAAAAGTTAGACAATGGATGGCTGGATGACAATAAAATACATATGTCATAGGCATTCATTAATGCTCATGACAGTGTCATGTCATAATTATGACATCTTATGACAGTCTTATGACGCCACTGTCAAGTAACTGGTAACTGGTTAATATCTTTTGGTGTAAATTTCCCTTAATACAGTAAAGACAGCTGTGGCTTATAGTTCAATGCGGCTTATCTATGAACAAATGTTGTTTTGGTGTCAAATTTGGTGGGTGGTGGCTTATAGTCAGACGCGGCTTATTATCCGAAAATTACGGTAATTAAACAAAATAATTGTATCTTGATGCATACACTGAACAGAAGAAAACTATCTTGTTGGACGATTGTGTTGTATTTTACAATTTAAAATAAAAATAAAAGGCATTCTATTTCAATTTTGATTTTAATGGCCCTCTCCATCCCTGTGCCCTGGGGTCCACCCCACAAACCACACCACTGAGCACTTCTGAATGACTGAGAGCTGCTAAACTAATTATACCTCATAGTCACATTTTTATCAAGCAGTTGTTGAAGCAGAATGTTCCTTTGCTACTTATGGCAATCATCTTTTTCTTTGCTCCTTACCATTAGAATTACATTGATCTTGTTCCTGTTAACCCAAGCAGGCTACACACATGTAGACATTGGTAATTGGTTCTCACTCAACAAAGCCGCATAGAAATTGTCACAACACAAACAAAAAGTGACATTTGGAAGCTTCTGGTCCTTGTGTGCATGGACACAGATATAAAAGCACCAGATCGCTGCATTGTTAATGAAAAAGCGTAAAACGAACAAATCCCCAAGCTGACACAGACACGCACAAAAGAAAAAGTGTTGCTTTTTTGTTAAGATGGAGTTATGTACAAGCACGAGCGTCTGGATGCGTTCACAAAGAGGACCATCTCGTGTCATCATGGGAAATCAGAAGTAGGCCGAGTGAGTGGCTGTGCTCATTTCACACACTTACTGTGGATCTCAGCCAAGGACTTTCTAGCTTCAAAGATATTTTATTGATAATGAATTGACAGAATTATTAGCAAAGGCTGGTGAATATTGTACAGTTTATGAAAGATGTAAACCACAGACATCAAATGGCCTCGTCCAGGGGTCCCAAGTCCGGTCCTCGAGATCCCCTATCCAGCTTGTTTTCCATGTCTCCCTCCTTTAACACACCTAATTCAAATGATCAGCTCATCAGCAAGCTCTACAGGAGCCTGATAACGATCCTGATTATTTGATTCAGGTGTGTTGGAGGAGGGAAACAGGGAAAACAAGCTGGAAAAGGGCCCATGAGGATTTTGGGTTTTGGTTTTTGTTCTAACTGAAAATGCACAAAAAGTTTGACCAATGAGGTTTTTGCTGAAACAAGTCACACCTGATTGCAATCAGCTGATTACACTTGTAAAAAGAACAGATTGGTGAAAATTAGTCTTTTGATGGGTTGGAACGAAAACCTGCACCCACTAGACCCTCTGTGGAATTGATTTGATGTAAATGAGTTCCTACCAGACTATGGGGCAGTTTACATGGCGACTCTGCGACACCAAAACGCAATGACTCATTGCGGAATGGCCTTGCCTTCATATGGTGTCAGCGAAAATGGAAGGCGAAGACGCAAACCATCGAATCCGGGCTCCAAAGTGGAAGGATTCAATTGTGAGGGTGGGGTGGGGGGTGGGGGCTTAAAAACAGCAAATATGGCGGAACGTTGGCTTTAATTTACTGTTTTTATAATACTTTTAATTTAAACATGTTGAATTTTTCAAATTTTTGCCTTTTGGAGCAAAAAAAAATGCCATTGCTTGGAGTGGGCGGGTATGTTGTCTTCCAGGCTGAGGAGGTTGTTGGGGTCAAAGTACATCATTGGCTGTCGCCTTGTAAATGTACACTGACCCCTAGGGCCTGGCATGTATACTACGTCGTTTTCACGCAGAATTGCGACATTGTTCGAATGGAGACGGAACCATATAAACGCTAATTTGAAATTTTTCGTATTCTTGGAGAGTCACCATGTAAACGGCCCCTATATCTCAGGTCATTGTTTGTCATGCTTGTCCTTAAAGTCCCGCTATCAGCATAGGTGGTACGATACCTAACTCGATAGATTGTAACTTCGCTGAGCCACAACCCGTAGTACTTGTGTTTGTATAATAAACCAAGTGATGTATGAAAACGGAGGCTTTTTCGCACACGGCGCCCTTATCCATATGGATTCATTGTTGTGGCAGCCAGTGGTTCAGTTGTTTTTTTTCAAGCAATTCTATCGTTTTTAATTGAAACAATGGTTAATACGTGTTGTGTATGGAACAATGGTTATTACGTGATCCAACACAAACACTGCCATATATATGGTAAGCCTCTATAAATTTCTGTCCGACAGAGGGTTGAGAGCCGAGTGCAATGAACACATCAAGAAAGTGGAGAGTACACGGTGAGTATTCTGTTGTTTAATCAAAGTATTTTCCTGAAGACTCCTTTGTGAATTTAAGTGTTTCCAATGAACAGTAGTTGACAAAGTAATTGAACCGAAACAACCAACAATTAGCCAGCGTTTTTGGCACATCACCAAAAGTTGACTGGTAAAAATAACCTGATTTTAATATTTTCAGATGTTAAATTATTTGTTTTTCAATTGCTATGCTTGTTGTTGTGTGAGTCAAAAGGCGTAAATGTAAGATATGTACCATTCAGTTTGCACTCAAGAGCCAATGATCCGTGTGATGGTGCATGATTATGCCTCTAGTTCAAACCTGTATGGTAGAATCTCTCTGGAATCATTTCATTTGTGACAAAAGGAGATGCTAATTCTCTTGCTACAGGAGATCAGTTTTAAGTCATTTTAGACCAGACATGTCCAGAGTCCGACCCGGGGGCCAAATGCGGCCCGTGGTCAAATTTCATCCGGCCCCCAGCCTCTGTCATAAAATCAATAACGTCTGGCCCGGACACAGACTTAATAAATTGGTCAGCAGTACTGCAACCAGTATATGAAGTAGCTTACACATGAAATGCTGCTCCTCACTTACCCACTAAAAGGCAGCCGCACTTTAACCCTTTATTGCCAAATGTATCACATTTGATACACCTAAAATTTAATGATTTTCAGACTGATTTAGAATTTTGACATTTCTTTTTGAAGAAAAAAAAAAATGATGGATGCAAGTCAACACATGCATCTGCAGGTTCCATGAGAGAAAAAAAACATGATTTAGCATGGGTTATAGACATTAGAGCACTTATTACACATATTCATTTTGACGTTTCTTTTTACAAATTTGAAAAAAAAAGGTCTCATTAGGACCTTATTTTTCAAATTTTGGGATTCTCTGATAATTGCTTCATGTTGCAGGCATTTAAGGGCTAAGCAACATTATCCTGTGTGACCCATTATTTCCATTTTCTAAAATGGCGACAACAAAAAAAGCAATAAATAAAGCAAATCTGCCACACTGAATGGCTTGCTAAAATTTGCTTAAATATATTGTTCTACGTAAAGCACGTCAGTAAAGGTCAGCCCCCCCCCTTTTTACTACACCAAATCTGGCCCCCTTTGCAAAAAGTTTGGACACCCCTGTTTTAGACATTTTAGAAGGTCATGAAGCAGTTGACCAGTAGTTTATAGCAACAATGTATGTTCAGTTTTCCTTCCGGGTGTGTGCAAGGTTCTTAGCTCAGGTATTTTAGGCCATTCTCATGCCCTATGCCGTACTTTTCATTTCTCACCCCAAACTTATTTATACACAACTCCACCATTGTCATAATAAAAAAATATATAAGTTGTCAACAGTATACATTTTTATACGATTTGATAAGGGATTTTCTTGAACGAAAATATCGGCCAACTTCAAACAGCAGTCCAATTAAAGTTGACCCCATTCATCCATTAAATTTTTTCCCGCTTATCTGAGGTTGAGTCACGTGGTCAGCAGCTTCAGCAGAGAAGCCCAGACTTCCCTCTCTCCGGAATTATACAAATTAAAAAACGAAGCAAATAATAGTTTCTCAACATGTTTGTGGGTTGTCAATCACCTTCGCTTTCACAGGTGACTTTGTACGCAAATGAACATGTGTTTATACTTAACTATAGGCATGTGCTGGTATGATAACCTTAGGCCAAAATATCATGGTATCAAGGAATTGCAATTACAGCTCTAAAATGTTGCTTTGAGATATCTGGGTTTAAAAAAATAAATAAATAAAACTTTATTGAACAGGATTTAAATTTTTCAAAACATATTAGTAAATTGGAACATAACTATAATGTTAAGTTAAAATAAATTTAAAACAAAACATTCTAATCAAAATAAATGCAGACCTTTAGGTGAGCGTAACCCCACAGCCACAGCTCAACATTATTACCATCAGGACAAAAATATTTGAATTATTTTTCATAAAAAGCACATGTGTAGTACTCACAACATGTTTACATTACACACATACTTTCTTTCTCAACACAGACAGTTGCCAGAGTCTTTCTCCACACAGACAGCTGCCAGATAGAAAAAACACATGTTTTACGACCGCTAGACACACTAAACACGCTGGAGTTAACTCTCGTAGCTGGTGAGAAACGTTCATGACGCCATCTGTTACTTTTCTGTAGCAGAAGTATTCCCATACCGGCGATTTCGTTTTCTTCAATGGGGGAAAAAGTACAGGAGTTTCACCTCCTCCAGCCATCTTGTGGCATAGCTGACTCACTGACACTGAGCAACAACCGGTGGGGGAGGGTTGAGGCTTGCACCTGCATGCAAGGGATTTCTCCATGCATTATTGGGACATAAAAAATAGCTTATACCTTAGGGACGGTATGAAGGAAAATTTCTGCGGTTTTGAAACCTTGAGGTTTTGATACCACGATATACCTTGAAACCGGTAATCAGCACATGTCTACTTACATACAGTATTTTATTATCCTCGGGTTTGAAGTGTTTCTCACAAATGTGCACTTTGACTTTTTTGATCTGAAATCCTGAAATCCTGGTTGATTTCGCGTGCTTTCATTACTTCTCTGAGCCAGTCGGTCTTTTGTGATAGGCAGCTTAAAATTTCCCATTCCCTTGGATCGTCTGCACAATCCATAGCCAAGGATGGAGCAGCTGACCCCTGGCATAACTTGTGAATCATCTTCAGATAATATTTCAGTTAGAGTCTTTCTAGATCACCCGTAAAATAAAGAAACTTATGCAAATCTGTGCACCTTCGCCGTCACGTGACATGCCAAAAACTTAAGTAAAAAGTTCCTCCATTCAAGGTTCAGTGGATGTCACAACTATCTCCCTCTATGAACTCTGATTTCATCTGTGAATATTACACCAACTTTCTACAATCAATATGTTGAGAGCAGGAAACCTGACAGATTCAACGATTATCTCAATGATCCCAACACAAGGAATCCTCCCATACAAAGAGCAAACAATTTCCTTCTGTTTTAAGGCTAGCTTTCAGCTACTTTCCATTTATGGTTTCTACACTTTTACCAAATGCATTTTATTCAAGTTTCAACAAACCTCCTTTAAAATTAAGTTCTGAGGTACCATGACATCAAAAGTTAAACATTTTAACCCAGTTAGTTGCCACACCCGAAAGTTGAGTACACACATCGAAACAAATTTGAGCATTTTTTTCCCTACCTTGCGATCACAGAAAGGATTCTTGGCTGTCTCTTATATATGCTGAGCCATTATTCACTTGTGTGGGGTGTGCTCAGAGGGATTTTTTTCCTCACCAACCAAGGAGATTTGTAGATGTGGTGAGGGAAGATGGTAGATAACTACAGAGGATGCACAGGAAAGGGAGAAACGAAAGATCACAATTAGCTTTAATGACACCTGAATAGGGTTACCCCAAAGGCAGTATCATCAAGATACTTTAATTCAGTAGTACCTTGTTTTGCGTATGAACTTGTGAGTTTTTCGAGTAAGGAACCATCACATGGTCAATTTTATGCATTGTATAGCAAGGCAAATTTTTAATTACGATCTTATAGCTATTTATTTAACAGCAGGAACAGTTAAACACACTCACAAGCAAACACAGTGGACTAAATCTGCCGGTGGCAGGGTGTCACCCCTCTGGGTGGGGATCGTTTTCTGACCTGGGCCTGGTGGGCCATAAGGGTCCCGTGGTGTGCAACATCATTTGGAGGGTTCCGGTGGTGGCTGGGAGTCCCGGTGGGCAGGCGTAGGGTGCCGTGGGGCATCCCCTTGTGCCTTCTCTGAGGCCTGGTAAATGGGGGCGAGAATGGTCTGGGGGACCACATTTGGGCCCGGGGGATGAGGATGGCCCCTTTGCCGTAGCTGCGCGAGGAGGGGTGAGCTGCGCAAGCCACCCCCAAATGCAGCATTCCCACCTTTCTACAGGACTATCACACAACTGAGTGGGTTTCATGCATGACTGGGTGCAATTAGTCACACTCAGGTAGAGATTATTGGTGCCAGGATTAGCAATCAGGTAGCGTAAAATACAATGTCAACATATCCAAACTTGCAGGTGATTTACATAATCACCCCTACCTAACATTGCTTAATTGTGTATGCTTTACCCTGCCTAATCATGCCTCCTTTAGACTCAACTTCCCTCCTCTTTGTCTTCGGTTATCAGGCCTCCAAAATGGTATCCACGGGTAAACATAATTAGTTAATGATATAACAGCTATGTTCATAGGTAGCATAGGCGTGTAACACTGTATTGTATTTAGAATTGAGTCCATTACATTTACTTGAAATTTAAAAAAAAAAAAAAAAGGACTTCCAAGAGTAGTTTTACTAAGCCATACCTTTTACTGTTACCTGAGTAGATTTTTGAAGAAGAAACACTACTCTTACACCGCTACTTTGGGTTGCACTAGTCGCTACATTTTTCCTCTTTATTTTACAAATAAGATTTTACTTTTTTTTTTGTTTGTTGTTGTTTTTTTGCAAGACTCCAACAGTGGCTCTACCAGTTTCACCAATGGGACGTCACAACAATCACATGACTCCACTCCAATCAGACTCAAGCTTGCCGTTCTATGTTCACGCCGGCCTGTTAAATCACGGGGCGTCTTTAAAGCAAGCGCTAATTTTAACTTTTCTCCCAGTTTTTATTTGGCACTGATCGAAAATATGTTATCTCCACCAGAGGGCACTCATTCTCTTTGGACGAGTAATGCTTCATTTGTGGATATTTTTTTCTCTTGTTGGAATTCATAGGGGGGGTTGTATTTCTTTGGCTTAATGTGGTTATGTGATAGGTTGTAGTACAGTATAATAGTAACAGGTTTTAAAGATAATTTTGTATAGAGAAAAAAATAACCATTATTTTAAAAAAGTAATCAAACATCGTAAGCGGTTACTCACAATGTTACTCATTACTTGCGTATTACCGTATTGGCCCGAATATTTATGTGTTTTTTTAATTGAAATAAGCCTGAAAAAGGCGGCACGGTGGCTGAGTGGTTAGCACGTCTGCCTCACAATTCTAAGATCAAGGGTTCAATCCCGGGCTTCGGCCTTCCTGTGTGGAGTTTGCATGTTCTCCCCGTGCCTGCGTGGGTTTCCTCCGGGAACTCCGGTTTCCTCCCACATCCCAAAAACATGCATGGTAGGCTGATTGAACACTCTAAATTGTCCGTAGGTATGAGTGTGTGCGTGAATGGTTGTATGTCTCCTTGTGCCCTGCAATTGGCTGGCAACCAGTTCAGGGTGTCCCCTGCCTACTCCCCCGAGTTAGCTGGGATACGCTCCAGCACCTTCGCGACCCTCGTGAGGAAAAGCGGCATGGAAAATGAATGAAAATGAATAAGCCTGAAAAAGAGGGAGTCGTCTTATATTCGCAGTCTAGACAGTACACCCATTCATGACGCTAGATGGCGCCAGATATCATTGAAGCGATGTTCTGTCATGACAGATCTCAGCTACTCTCATTATTTTATTGAAATGTTTTTCCTTATTCAGATTTGTTTCAAGACTACAGTTAGTTAGACTTCACTTTGATGGTTAATGCAGTTATTGCAATTTTGTTGTTTTATCACAATAGATTGGTTTATTTTAGGGCTGTCAAAATTATCGCGTTAACGCGCGGTAATTAATTTTTTTAATTAATCACGTTAAAATATTTGACGCAATTAACGCACATGTCCCGCTCAGACAGTATTCTGCCTTTTGGTAAGTTTTAAAGCAAGGTTTTTAATGCTGTCTAACAGCGAACTCTTGTGGTCGCTTTGCGACATGGCTGACGCCTCCATTGTAATGTTGTGCTTATATGATCCTTGGACAAGATTTGTCCGTAAGTATGGTTGTTGTAAAGAATGTACATATTATGTTAGGAAGCGAAATGTTATATTTTTTGTATGAAACGCTTTTTGTTTATGTTTAGTGAACCTGTATAGCGTGCTAAGCTAACGTTGTTGCTAATGCAATGCTTGTGTACTTTTTTTTGTAGTTTCACTACGGTCTAAAGAGGACAGTGGTTTGAGGCCATTTTATTCATAAATCAGATGAAAAAGGAAGAAGTCTGATTATTAAGGCGTCGTTCACTAGCTGTCTAGCTTTGGAAAAAGTAGACGCTTCGGAGTGAGGACAGCATAGACAGATTTAAATGACAGTAGAGTGAAATGCCCACTACAGTCCTTATGTACCGTATGTTGAATGTATATATCCATCTTGTGTCTTATCTTTCCATTTCAACAAATTATTTTATAGAATATATATATAATTTACAGAAAAATATGGCATATTTTATAGATGGTTTGAATTGCGATTAATTGCGATTAATTACGATTAATTAATTTTTAAGCTGTAATTAACTCGATTAAAAATTTTAATCGTTTGACAGCCCTAGTTTATTTACATTTTAAAAAACCAGAAGCCATTATTTACGAATGTGATTGCACTTTAGTTTAGTGATTCCTTAGACAAGCAGAAAAACATGCAGTAATAGGAGGAATGTACATAGCTGTTAGGGAGCGCTGGGAATCGGACCCCAAAGCAGACAAGGGAGAATTCCGTTATTCTTTAACAAGGTTTATTTTCAGCGGCACGTCGAGAGTCGTTGTAGCACACGTGCACGTCGTGTGGTCGCTGGCAGGCGTAGACGTGATATCAGGCAACGGTACAGGTCAGGGAGCAGGCACGAGGAATCCTGGGACGGAGCAAAGGTCAGATTAGCCGGGAGAATATATGTTGGTAAATACCTGAGTGCTGGACGTGACTGACGGGAATGCCGAAAGAGTTGGTCTGGCGACGAGTGGCAACGACGATCAGGCTTTTGTAGGCGGCTGATGTTAATGGCTCGCAGCTGTCGTCGCTTCCCCCCGTCTGGTCTCCAGCCTGTAATCAAGGAGTCTTAACAGTACCCCCCCCCCCTACGGGCGCCACCAGGCGTCCGAGACAGGCGACCGGGATTGGCACGATGGAACTCGCGAATCAGGGACTTGCACAACACCTGCCTGGCAGGGATCCAGCTCCGCTCTTCAGGCCCATAGCCCTCCCAGTCGACCAGATACTGCAACCCACGGCCACGGCGGCGGACGTCCAAGAGCCGCCTCACTTTGAAAGCTGGGTGCCCGTCAATTGACAATGGAGGAGGAGGAGTCGGCACCGGGGGGGACAACGGGCTTGACGAGACTGGCTTGATCTGGGAAACATGGAAGGTGGGGTGGACACGGAGGGACCTTGGGAGCTTGAGGCGGACTGAGCAAGGATTCACCACCTTCTCTATTTCATAGGGGCCGACGAAACGTGGAGCCAGTTTCCTGGAGTCAACCCTTAGTGGCAGATGCTTGGAGGAGAGCCATACCCTCTGGCCCACAGAGTAGATCGGTGCTGGTGCACGGCGGCGGTTGGACTGGGTCTGGGAACTCTCAGAAGAGCGGATAAGCGCAGCACGCGCTCTTTTCCAAACGTTATTGCACCGGCTGATGTGCCTTTGCACTGAGGGCACCGCAATGTCCTGCTCATGGGAAGGGAACAAAGGGGGTTGATAGCCCAGTGAGCACTGGAAGGGGGACATACCTGAGGAGGCATTCGGCAAGGTGTTATGGGCATATTCGACCCAGGGAAGATGGTCACTCCAAGTGTTGGGACATGACTGCGCCACACAGCGGAGGGCCGCTTCCAGCTGCTGATTTGTGCGTTCGCACTGGCCGTTGGTTTGGGGGTGGTAACCTGAGGAGAGACTCACACCAACGTCCAGGGCTGCGCAGAAGGCTTTCCATACCTGGGAGGTGAATTGCGGACCCCTATCCGATACAATGTCGGATGGTATGCCGTGCAGGCGGAAAATGTGTTGGACCAGCAGCTCTCCGGTCTCCTTTGCTGTCCGGAGTTTGCGAAGCGGGATAAAGCGGGCCCCCTTAGGAAACCTGTCCACCACGGTGAGTATGATCGTGTTTCCTCTGGATGGGGGCAGGCCGGAGACAAAGTCCAGGGCGATATGGGACCACGGGCGACTAGGGATAGGAAGGGGGCGGAGCAGCCCAGCGCTGGCTTTGGTAGAGGTCTTACCACGGGCGCAGATGTGGCAAGCCATGACAAAAGACCGAGTGTCCTCCAGCATGGTGGCCCACCAGAACCGTTGGCGCAGCACGGCCAGGGTTCTGCGGATACCTGGGTGGCAGAACAGACGGGATGAATGGGCCCACTCTAGCACCTGCGGACGGACGGATTCAGGAACAAACAAGTCGCTCTGGGGGCCCTCCCGGGGGTCAGGATGTTCACCAAGGGCGTCCTTGACCTTTGACTCTATTTCCCATTCCACTGATGCGAGAAAACAAGTGGAAGGGAGTATGGGAGCCGGTTCCTCTTTAGTTTTGCCGGGCAGGAACTGGCGGGACAGGGCATCAGGCTTAATGTTCCGTGACCCTGGGATGTAGGAAAGGGAGAAATTAAAGCGTTCAAAAAACATGGCCCACCTGGCTTGACGTGGATTGAGTCTCTTAGAGGATCTTAGATACTCCAGGTTCTTGTGGTCAGTCAAAACTATGAATGCCTGGCGAGCGCCCTCCAACAGATGGCGCCACTCCTCCAAGGCAAGTTTCACAGCCAACAGTTCGCGGTCGCCGATGCCATAATTTTGTTCAGCTGGGGAGAGCCTATGGGAGAAGAACGCACATGGGTGCACCTTTCCGTCTCTAGCTTGCCGTTGGGATAGTACTGCCCCCACCCCCACTTCAGAGGCATCTACTTCCACAATGAACTATGACGAAAGATCGGGGTGAGCCAGCACCGGGGCAGAAGTAAAGCGCCGTTTTAGGTCCTTGAAGGCAGCATCAGCGGAGTCAGACCAGCGAAACTGTGAAGCAGTCGATGTGTGGGCCGAAAGTGGAGCTGCGACTTTGCTGTAGTTCCTGATGAACCTCCGATAAAAGTTTGCGAACCCAAGGAAACGCTGGAGTTGCTTCCGATCGGTGGGCCGTGGCCACTCTACCACAGCGGTTAGCTTACCAGGGTCCATGCGGAGTTCGCCCTTGGCAATGACGTAGCCGAGGAAAGAGGTCTAGGAGACGTGGAACTCGCACTTCTCAGCCTTTACGTACAGCCGATTTTCCAGGAGTCTTTGGAGAACCTGGCGCACATGCTGCTCATGCTCTGTGGGGTTAGGGGAGAAAATCAGGATGTCATCAAGATAAACGAAAACAAACCTGTTGATCATGTCACTCAGCACGTCGTTGACCAGGTTCTGGAAAACCGCGGGGGCATTTGAGAGTCCAAAAGGCATGACAAGATATTCAAAATGGCCTAGGGGAGTGTTGAACGCGGTCTTCCACTCATCTCCCTCCCTGACACGGACCAGATGATAGGCGCTGCGTAGGTCTAGCTTGGTGAAAATACGTGCGCCATGGAGGGGTGTGAACACAGAGTCCATCAAGGGGAGTGGGTATGTATTCTTGATTGTGATCTTGTTAAGACCACGGAAATCAATGATTGGTCTCAATGTGCCATCCTTTTTCCCCACAAAGAAAAGGCCGGCGCCAACAGGGGAGGAGGATGGACGGATTATACCTGTAGCCAAGGACTCGGTGATGTACGACTGCAGCGCCTCCCTCTCAGGTTCAGAGATCTTATAAATGCGCCCTTTAGGAAGGGCGGCGCCCGGAAGGAGGTCTATGGCACAGTCATATGGGCGGTGGGGGGGCAGAGCTACCGCACGGTCCTTACTGAAAACAAGACCAAGGTCGTGGTAGCAAACCGGGACCGAAGACAGATCAGGCTGGACAGAATCCCGGACAGGATAGGCAGGAACCAAGGCCGCTTTTAAACAATTATGGTGACAGTGGTCACTCCACGAAGTGAGCTTGGGCTGGGTCCAATCCACCGCAGGGTTGTGCTTCTTGAGCCAGGGTAGCCCCAGGACCAATGGAGTGCGAGGACAATCTATGACAAACAGACTGATTATCTCTCGGTGATTTCCAGAAAGGAGCAGGTGGAGAGGCTCCGTCTGCTCCTCCACACTAAACAGAACCTGTCCATTGAGTGCAGTGGTTCTCAAGGGAAACTGTAATGGGCGGGTTCCAACACCCAGCTGAGCTGCCAACCTGCGATCAATAAAGCTCTCATCAGCTCCACAATCAACCAAGGCCATCACCATGCGGGTCTTATCCTTCCATGAAAGAGTGGCTGAGAGCTGGAGCCGAGCTGAAGATTTATTGGACACATGACTCACCAATATTTCCTCACTTACAGATGAGCTGGGACGTACCGGACATTGGCGCAGAAAATGCCCCTCCTGGCCACAGTAAAGGCATAACTGGGTAGTGAGCCTACGTGTGCGTTCCTCCACAGTGAGCCTGGCTCGTCCAAGCTGCACGGGCTCCGGGCTCCCAGCAGAGGGCAGAGTAGAGGCAATGGCATGTGTAGAAAACCCCGGAGGAGGGGCCATAATTGAGGAAGCAGGACGGTGAAAAGGGGAAGACTGCAGCTCGCGGCGTTGACGTCGTCTTTCGAGGAGTCGATTATCGATATTAATCGAAAGATTAATAAGATGGTCGAGATTACCTGGCTCGTCCCTGGAAGCTAACTCGTCTTTGAGGGATTTGCTGAGAGCGCTGGTGAAGACTTCTTGTAGCGCGGCGTCATTGAAATTGCTCTCTGCCGCAAGCGTGCGGAACTCCACTGAAAACTCTGCGACGCTGCGGCCCCCCTGACGGATGGACATAAGGCGTTTGGCGGCTTCCTTACCACGGACCGGGTGGTCAAAAACCTTGCGCATCTCCGCCGTGAAGCTGGCGTATGAGGCGCACGCCGCTGAGCCCTTCTGCCACTCAGCTGTTGCCCAGGCCAGAGCCGACCCACGAAGGCAGCCGATCAGGTAGGAAATCTTGGCCCGCTCGCTGCAATATATATGAGGCTGTTGATCGAACGTGAGGCCGCACTGTACCAAAAAGGCACGACAAGAGCCCAAGTCGCCATCGTAGGGAGCTGGTGGGGGTATGTGTGGCTCGCGAGGCGTCGGCGGGTAGGGAACGAAGCCTCGGCGGGGTGGCGATGTCGAGTGCACGGGAGGTGCTGTAAACTGAGCCTGGACAGACTGGAGAGTCAGAGCAATTTCGCCTACCTTTTGATAAAGGTACTCGAGGGCTTGAGCGTGACGGTCCAGGGCGGGGGAAGACGAGGAAGCGGGACTCGGATCCATGTCCGCGGGGTCCACGTGGCCAGACCAAAACTGTTAGGGAGCGCTGGGAATCGGACCCCAAAGCAGACAAGGGAGAATTCCGTTATTCTTTAACAAGGTTTATTTTCAGCGGCACGTCGAGAGTCGTTGTAGCACACGTGCACGTCGTGTGGTCGCTGGCAGGCGTAGACGTGATATCAGGCAACGGTACAGGTCAGGGAGCAGGACGGAGCAAAGGTCAGATTAGCCGGGAGAATATATGTTGGTAAATACCTGAGTGCTGGACGTGACTGACGGGAATGCCGAAAGAGTTGGTCTGGCGACGAGTGGCAACGACGATCAGGCTTTTGTAGGCGGCTGATGTTAATGGCTCGCAGCTGTCGTCGCTTCCCCCCGTCTGGTCTCCAGCCTGTAATCAAGGAGTCTTAACAATAGCGGTAATATGTAAACACGATGAGCTGACGGACAATATGGCGGCACCAGTCAGGGGGGTGGAGTTGAGACGTCAAATGATTGGGGTCTATAGACCCTACTCACATGACGTCACAACCACGCCCCCGCGCCACATTGTTCGTCAACTCGTCACTGTTGATGCATTACCGCTACGTAAATTCCTCCTATTATGGCGTGTATTTCTGCTCGTTAACATTAATAATCAAAATGGTGAAGGCGGGTGTGGCGGTCGGTTGCAATAACAGAGAAGATAGACGGAGAGACTTGAAGTTCTACCGGATTCCGAGAGACCCGGAGAGGAGAGCGAGCTGCTGCAATTCGACGAGAAAACTGGGCTCCAAACGATTACCACAGATTATGCAGTAGTCATTTTATATCTGGTAAGATGCATTTAATATATATTTAGAGGGTTTTGGGCTGACAACCACAATTAAGATCATTGCTAGGCTAATCGCCGACAACATACACTCAGACGTTGTAAACGAACTACCTGAAAATATATCATTATAAGGGGATAATAAGACAGTTGTCATACAATTAATTTACAATTTCACTATTAAGGTCAAAAGCCAAAAAATAAATTGAACTAGGGACAATCTGGAATAGTGCTATCGCACTTCATATTTATTACATACTATATGTGTATGTAGTGAGAGTGCTATCGCTAAACCATATAAACATTAAAAGCCCTAGCTCCATTGACAAATGACATGAAATACATTAGACTTGACAGTGGATGTTAGCAAGAACAAAAGATTTTGAATTGAAAATTTCGTAACTCACCTTCCCGAGCACAAGATAGATTCCTGCCGAATTTTCGTGGACGAGGACCTGTTTCACCCAACCAGCAACGAAGTATTTATAAGCCTCCAAGCTCTTAAAGTTTTTCAAACTTTCGTGAGAATAGGCTGATTTTGTGTGGACAAGATAGTTGTAAATATCAGGGTAGCAGATGTCAGGCAGAGACGGCGAAGACAGCGGGTCGAAAAACATCGATTTAGGCATCAAATATGGATCTGGCGAATGGATAAACTGAAGCTTTTCCACATAACGCCTTTTATGCAACGCAACCAGTGAGTTTACAGCGTCAGATAACACCGGGGCTTCCATGAATTGCTCCATAAATTGCACGACTAATTGAAACCATTGAGAATAGGGCTAAAAAATGCCGGACAATATGGCGGCCGGATACAGCGACACGTCATTTTGTGACGTAGGTGAGTAGGGTCTATAGGGGGTACGGGTGAGAAGGCGTGCAGCGGAGTTCTGGATATATTGTAGTTTATTGAGGAGTTTGGCTGGAGATCCGAAAAGAATGCTGTCACAATAATCGAGTCTTTTGAGTGAAAGCAGTGAATTAGTCTTTTTTTTTCACCTCACATCTCAAGATGCAATTGTTGGCTGTTTTCAACAATGTAAATCGGAAATAAAGACATTAGCCACGTTTACATGCTGACTTTTATTCATACCGATTCAAATCATTCCGAATGGCAATTTCAGATCAGCTGTTTACATGTCACTTCATCTATTCCGATCCAGCGTTTACATGTGACTGCCTTTATTCCGAAAGGACGTTTGACAACTGCCGTCTGACATGCGCAGATTAATCAAAACAAAGCGTCACGTTGCAAAACATGGAGATCGATCGTCGGAGTGCTGCTGTTTTAACTTTAACCCACTTGTTGTGTTTGTGGGGTCGTATCCACTTCTGCTGTTTTGCTCTTTTGCCTTGTAGTAGCCGGTTTTCCACCGGTTTCTAATCTGGTCAACGCTCCGGTCTATTCCGGCTTCGTGTAACCTCTCGTGAACGTTTTACGCCCGTCTAAGCGAGCAATTATATTCAATTCTTTTAAAGTTTGAATTAAATACAATCTTTCCGCCGGACTCCAATTAGGTGCGCTGTGCTTGGAAGCCATGTTGCAAGTGACGTTACTTACGTCACAAAGTGACGTCACCACGTCAGTACGGAGCATGTGCAGAAAGAACGCAACCAGACACCATTCCGCTTCCCTGTTTACATGATATAATTTTACTTCTAATCGGTTTGGGAAAAGGGATATTCCACCCCTATGAATCGGAATGAACCATTCGGTGTGGGCCTGTTCATTCCGAATGAGGTGTTTATATGGAACTCATTGATTCGGTTTGAACAAATATTCCGATTGTAATTGGAATATTTGGCTCCATGTAAACGTGGCAATTGATTGACTGAAAATGGTTCGATATGAGATGAAATGTCTAGTTTTCTCATGTACATTTATAATTGCTCTTTATCAAAAAAAAAAAAGTTTTATCCGATTACTCGATTAATCGATATAATTATCAGTCGAACAATCCATTACTAAAATATTCGATAGCAGCAGCCCTATTGCTAATATCAACTGCTGTTCACAACACATGGCCATTCTTCACTTTGACTAGTATACTCACGCTTAATGTCACAAGGCGGGTCATGGCGCTGGTTCAAGCGAGACAAGCGTCCCAATCTGCTCATTCTGCTGTCGCCACAGCCGACATTTGGGTACTTGAAGCTGCGTTCCTGTCAGTGTGGTGAAGAGGGGCCCCGGCCTAGCTCAAACTCACGAAACACCGGAGTCAGGTAACCAACGCTGACTGGCTGCTGATTCTTCGTTTTCCGCCTCCTCCTCCTCCTCCCCTCCTCTCACTAGTCGCGGGGAGTGCACGCTTCTCTAAATAGCTGTGCTCTTAGTTTGTTTTTTGTTTGTTTGTTTTTTTACCGATGTAGCGACCGTAGCTTCCCACAAATATTTTTTACGCCATTTTTAAATTTGTGGTAACTACAGCGATTATTCGAGTATTTCCGTGTTAGGCGACGTACTTTTAAACTTTTCGCACGGTTGGATTAACACACTATCAAGCGAGCCGCAGGTGAGTTTTTGTCCAGCTACACATTTGAAACTGAACTGTGTTTATTTTCATTACAAATGTCGCTGTCCATGCTGTGTTGACACATTTTTAAAACACTCCAGTCTCTGGAAGTGAGCCCAGATTAGAGAGTTGAACAAACTCAGCAGCTGTTAACTTGTTTGGCATGAATAATTTTGAACGAGGATGTGACTTTTGTTTTAACACACTGAACCTTTCTTTAATCATCCAAGTGGCATTCACAGAAGTGTTTTCCAGTCGTTTTAGGGTTATCCAACAGCCCATCAGGAACTCTTTAAATTTTCCTTGGATTAGTTATACGAGTAATAAAATCAAGGTATGCGCTCTGCAGGAAGTTTTATGATGCAGTAGTTTAAAAGGTTGGCTGTCGTCTGACACTTTCAAGCTCTTGATGTTGTTGCCCCTCGCAACTACTCACACTGCAGGTGGAAGTGTTCAATTCTAATGAAGTAGATATTTTTAAAACTTTTTTGGTCTTAGGGCTGCAGCTATCGAATATTTTAGTAATCGAGTATTCTACTAGAAATTTCATCAATTAATCGAGTAATCGGATGAAACATTTTTTTTTAGGTAAAGAGCGATTATAAATGAGAAAACAAGACATTTCACCCAATATTAGGGGTGCACGATATCCATTTATTGAAATCGATATCGATAACTTCCTGCTCCTCAAAGCCGATATCGATAACCGATAATACATATTAGGGCTGTCAAAATTATCGCGTTAACGGGCGGTAATTGATTTTTTAAATTAATCACGTTAAAATATTTGACGCAATTAACGCACATGGCCCACTCAGACGGATTTAAATGGCAGTACAGCTACTTGCCCACTTGTTAATTGTGTTTTATGGAGTTTTGCCGCCCTCAACTGGCGCATGGGTGCGTCTAATTTTATAGGCTTCAACACCCATGAGCATTGTGTAAGTAATTATTCACATCAACAATGGCGGGCTACTAGTTTATTTTTTGATTGAAATTTTTACAAATTTTATTAAAACGAAAACATTAAGAGGGGTTTTAATATAAAATTTCTATAACTTGTACTAACATTTACCTTTAAAGAACTACAAGTCTTTCTATCCATGGATCGCTTTAACAGAATGTTGATAATGTTAATGCCATCTTGTTGATTTATCGTTATAATAAACAAATACAGTCCCTATGTACCGTATGTTTAATGTATATATCCATCTTGTGTCTTATCTGTCCATTCCAACAATAATTTACAGAAAAATATGGCATATTTTATAGATGGTTTGAATTGCGATTAATTACGATTAATTATTTTTTAAGCTGTAATTAACTCGATTAAAAATTTTAATCATTTGACAGCCCAAATAAATATATATATTTTTAAATGTATATTCACCTGAGTTTTTGAGCACCTGGAGGTTGAAAAAAAAAAAAAAAAAAAAAAAAAAAACTTGTGGTGGACTCAACATAGATTTGCCTTTGACCTAACCAATTTTTTATGATATGAACATTATTGTAATGAACAAAACAAATAAAGGAACAGTCTCGACTTTAAATAAAGTGTCAATATTTATTTTTTCAAAGATAATTTGAGTCAATCACAATCATTTAGTCAATGTCATTGAAGGTGTGTTCTAGGGCTGCAGCTATCGAATATTTTAGTAATTGAGTAATCGGATAAAACATCTTTTTTTAGGTAAAGAGCAATCATAAATATACTTGAGAAAAAAAGACATTTAATCCAATATTGAATCATTTTCAGTCAATCAATGTCTTTATTTTCGATGTACATTGTTGAAAACAGCCAACAATTGCATCTAAGATGTGACTACAAAAAAAATTCACTGATTTCACTCAAAAAACTTCTAGATCTTAAAAAAAAAAAACAACAACATATTTCTTACCTAAAAATGTAATTACGCTTGATAACACACGTCACTTGTAAGCTACGTGGTTTTCCCCCACGTGTTTCAATTTCATTTCCATTTGTGTCAAGCTATTCTTAAGTTCTTGTTAAGTTTTAAGTTAGTCTAAACTGTAAGTACTAATAGGAATTTTAGTTTTTGCAGTGTTCAAAATAAATGTAAGATATCTGCTGTTTCGGTGCACATTAGGGACCAGTGCTACTTGGTGTTTTATTCAGCAATGACTACTGAGCTAAAACTGACAGTTAGCTTTATTATGGTGTAATTTTACACCCTCATCACTCTACAGTGCTGTGTTTTTACAGATTTAATAAAGCCTGTATGTAAGACACGTTAGCCGCACATCAACAGTGGTCATAATCAATAGAGTCTACTGCTTAAAGATGGCGGCTGTTTACTAACGCTGCCCAGACGCTGTCATTTCGCATCTAGTCCTAAATGCATGCGATATCTATGAGACGCATCGGACACTAGCTGCTACCACACTAGCATCATGCAGGCGTGGTTTTTAGCGATGTCGGCGTAGTTTGTAGCGGCTGTCGGCTGCGTCCCAATCCACCGACACCGTGCCAAAATAATTATACTGTATATTAACGGGCCTTTTAAAAATGTCATTGTATTTATTGGGTTGACGTCATAATTCCTATTATTGAACCAATAATTATCGGACCAATAATTATCGTGTACCCACACCTAATACTGAATCTCAGATGTGACTAGAAAAATAAAACAACAAATTCACTGCTTTCACTCAAAAGACTTAAGATCTTATAAAAAAAAAAAAATTAATAAAAAAGTTATTACTTAGCTTAAAAGATTATGCTTGATAACGTACATCACTTAAAAGGTGTTTTTCCCACGTGTTTCAATTGAATTTCCATTTCCGCAAGCTATTTTTAAGTTTAAAGTGCCTGGGATAGTATGAAAAAAGCAATATTATGTGATTTATATTTTGAGACGATTCAACTATATACAACCAGTTGGCAAAACGCAGATGATGAGAAATTAGTCTTTCATCCTGCCATTGAGCCCTGCCTGTCATTATAGCACTCTAGCGTCCCCAGCTGGAGGATGACATCGGCAGGGTCACGACTTCATTTGATTTAGAATTCAGCCCATTGAGGGCGAATTATTCAGAACGAGGAAAATGCGACGAAGAGAGCAGAAAAATGTCATTGTTTCAATCTCTCCTCCAATATTTTTACAGGCTATTCTTTTTATCCAAGTATTTTTCTACCCCAATTGCTAAATAAATGGTATGGTCATGAGAAATAAAAGTCTTGTGCTTAATGGAATATGAAATATTAAAAATGCCTTTAATCAGTATGACATGGAAAAATTATTCCATAATGGTCAAAACTATCGACTTCTTGCACCTCCCGAACGATATTTTATGCCACTGGAGTTAGTCCGGCTTTGGTCATTTCCCAGCCTTCGGAGAGCGTAAACAAACCAGGAGTCGTGACAGCTAGCCGACATGCTAACCCGAACCGAGCGGCGTTTCAAAGTCTTATTCTCGCCTTTTGAAGCGAAAAATTACACAAAACAACCTCAGATAATGTCACACGGTGGGGTTGTCCATTGTCTTCACTGATCGGCAACTCCCCCAGCGGCGAGCAAGTTACAGCTTGTCGTTCCCCTGCTGCGGGCAGGAGAGCTCGTTTGCCAGGGAAGCAGCTGGAGAATGACCACCGGACAAACCTGCCGACGTCGGAGGAGCGCGTAGCTGCCTGAGCTGAGGCATATGAAGAGGGCAGACGGGGCTGGAAGTCTGGACGATATGGAGAACCGTATGAGCATAAACCGAGTATAGCGCTTTCCCGGCGGGCACGCGAAGAGGATCGAGAGGGGTGTGGGACAAGCCGCCGGTCGTCGGCCAAGTGGTATTCTCGGTGGACAAGTAGCATTGTCAGTCACAAAATGCAAGCCACCTCCGTATTAAAACGTGCGTAACATAATACAAAACAAGATGTTTACTCACTTCCTCGTAAGTCCAATGGTCCCACAGTTGTCCGGTTTATTTTGGCCAATCTCTGGGTGGGGCTTTTTACTCAATTTTGGGGGGGGGGATTGGTCAATTTTATTTTCCATCATTGGATGTGACCAAAACCGTTTCTGTGGGTACATTTCGACTAATATTCATTCATTCATCTTCCGTGCCACTTATCCTCACGAGAGCTCTGAATGGATTGCCAGCCAATCGCAAGGCACAAAAGGCAAAGAACAGATTAAGCCAAAGTTGTATGTGTTTTTTTAGTTTTGTTCGGGCATAAAGAGTTGCATATCCCTCACTAATTGGTGTATTTAAATGATAGGCTCGCACTGCCGGTATATCAAATCTCCAGATATTTACTGCACTCCCATTGCCATTTATCTGTTGCATTGCTGATTTTATCTACATTTGGAAGAGGAGAGATTCTCATCAGAAGATATCAGACACTTATTTTGTTCAAGCATAGCCAAACTGTTCCAATTGAGAGCAAAAACCTAACCTGTGTCCCTTAAACCATGCAGCCATTATACCTGTGCCAAACTCATGCTCACACGTGCATGCATTGTCTCAAACTCTTTCAGATTAATCCACACTTTGTTTTAAGGCTTTCATGACTCACCAAGGCCTATTTAATGGCAACACCCTTGCAACCACAGCTATTCTTGGGCTGGATTTGTTTGAAAGAAACCTAATTTGGGCAATGAATCAGACATACATTGCTTTTCATGCTAAATTAGTAAAAAAGATCCCAATAGGAGCCTCTCAAATCCCGCTTCTTCTGTCGGACAGCACTATATGGAAGGGTCTTAATGCTTTTCCGAAGGGTGTATCACTCATGACTAATAATTATTTGACTCAGATTTTTTTTTTCCTGAAAGCTTGGGAACAAACTTATTTGCCACGCAATGGATTTATGATTTTTCTCTTTTTTGCAATTTTGTAAACTCCTTCATGCCACTGATGACATCTCAGCTGCTTAGGATCAATAGTCATATATAAGAATTAGAGCATGTGAGTTTGTTGTGGCAGTAGATATTGATTTACATCCATCATAGACGAGGTTGTCTATCAACTACCCTATGGATTTTGATTTATAAGAGTAACTTAAATTAGTGGACTTGAGGTTTCAAGATGTTGAATGTAAAGAATCTGATATGTGAAAGTAGCCAAAGAACACTGTCTTCTTAGGTTTTGCTCACAGTAAATTGCCACTCAGGCAGTTCACGTCCTAACAAAACCACAAACTGAACTACAGCTACTGACACAGACTGGTCAAATTTTTTACTAAAGTGAAACAACCATGGTTAAGGTGCTGTAAATGATTTGTGATGCCTAAATTTCTCATCGCCTTAAGTGGAACTTTGTACTGCTTGTTGTCCACAAGCACTAGCTTTTTTTTTCACTTGTCTGGACAGAAATAATCAGGCAGTCACAAGATTTGCACTACAAAACTGAAGGTTGTTTAGTAGCAAATATCATGAATATTAAAGCAGTTCATTTATACATCCTTGACTCCATCCTGAGGTAGTGCCATCACGTTGTTTTATACACTACTTCTTTTGACAGAATATCTGCAGTTAGACAACAGGAATAGCTATTTTTGCATTTGCTATAGCTTGATTCAGTTCTCTTTTGGTACAGAAAAATGTTTTGAATGCCACTGGGATCATTTTTTAAAATGAGGCTGACAAGTGTTGACACTCTTCATACAAGTCAATGCTCACCAGCAAGCTGAAGCAGAAGAATCATAAGAATCATACCCATGATTTGAATACAAGCTGTTTTTGTTACACTATTATCTGTTTGACACTACAGTAGTGACGTGTTGGATGCTGTTTTCAGCATGCTTTAATTATTGCCATAACATCCAACTTCAGCAATGTATTTTTTGTGTTTCACTTACAGGCTAATTTGCCCTTTTTTCCGAACTCATTTCCTTTCAAATTGTTAAATGCATGTTTGATTAGACTAGGGTTTCTTTAAACTCAGGATATCTTTTTGTTGTCCCCTGTCGTTTATATATTTTGCCTGACCCATGTTAATTCCAGCAATGTCTCGTGTTCTCTCAAACACTTCATAACTTTTAACTTAGGATGCAAGACAATGTGTTGATGACCACGCAAAAGAAAGATTATAGTTCGTACTTAGGAGGTGAACGAAATGACACAAAGAAGTCAGCTAGGCTTTGTTAATTATTGTCAATTTAGAATATAGATACTTAAGTAGTATTAAAATTGAGAAGGCAGGATGGCAGGTATGTTTTAACTGTCCCACTGTTCTTATCATTAACTTCCTTTTTGTAGAGGTTTCATGTTTGGGTTCCTTGAAATTCCTACTGTTAAAGTACAGCTGGATTTTACCAGTAATTGGTCCTGTTTTCTGTAGGTTGCCGTCACTAGTTCAGATTTCAACCCTCAGTTACAGTATGTCGATATGGATTGTTAGTGGTGCTCCAACTGTTTTTAAAGGTTTTATAGAAAACTTAGATCAGGCCTACACTTATTATTGCTGCACAGGAGGTTCATTCCACAGCAAAACAGTTCTCCTGTAAACAACGTAACTAAGACACAATGTCAATGCCCTGAATTGTGTACAGTCGACAGTGCTCCTATGCCATAGCTGGAATTCCACTGTCCTACAATTGGTTTCCAATGTGTTATGCAGCACATTCATTCATTTAAATGCTTCATTCTGCACGGCTTTAAGCAGGACACTTAGACTTAATAATTAAGTGTACATCTCAATGACATGTTACATGCGTCATAGATATATATTTTTAATTATTTACCGTAATTCCCGAATATAAGGCGCACCCGCGTATAATGCGCACCCCAGATTTACTTGTAAAATCTAGGGAAAATTATTGTACCCGTTTATGACGCGCACCCTAATTTTAGCACCAATAGATAGAAGAATACAAGAAAACAGAGCTTGTGTACAGATACAGAAATGTCGTTTTACTGACTGGTGAAACACAGCACAAGCATAGCACATTGTTAGTTCAAAACATTACCATAAACTGACAATATTTATGGTAATAATATGATTTGACAACTTCTCCAACTTACCAGAATCTAGGAGAAAACAAAACAGATGTGACTTTTCTTTTAAAGGCTGCTGTATAACCTGCGCGTTTCATCATGATGAATAAATGTTTCTTCCATGGATTGATACGGTAAAATGAAAGTGAGAACGTAAGTCGGAAATCCGTGAGAGCTCATCGCTGTCAACACGACAGTAAAAATAGGAACAATTGTTATTTGGGTTTGAGTTTCCCGAGGGACAGATATAGTTGACGGACACAGGAAGTCTGTGTGCTTACGTTTGTTATGGTCCGAGTTGCCGGGCTGCAATAAACGTTGACTCAAATGAGTTCAAGAAACTAAATTCTGTGCTTTATGAAGAGTGAAAAAAAGCAAAATTTAACGCAGACGAAATCATTCGGCCGATTAGAGTGAAGTATTACCGAAACAAAATGGTGACGTCACGTACCGTAATGGTCGGCAATGGGTCGCCGCATACGTCCTTTCTTCAACACAACGTGGCCATGTCAATTAAAAAAAAAAAAAAAAGTTTATATATATGTACTTTATATATATTTCTGTCTCCATCCATTTACCCGTTTATAATGTGCACCATGATTTTACAAGTTGATTTGGGGTGGAAAAAAGTGCGCGTTATATTCGGGAAATTACGGTGCTTTTTTTTTTTAACAAATCGATCATTATTACCATACCTTTGAGCTAAAATTGTATTAGTTTGGGATTTTGTGGTGGAAAGCTCAACCGGTGATGTATACAGTCTGCAGCTGAGATCAAGGGTTCAATCCCAGACTCCGGCCTTCCTGTGTTGTTTGCTTGTACCCCACTCCCCGTGCCTGCTCGTGTTTGCTCCCACATCCCAAAACCATGCAGGGTAGGCTGATTGAACACTATATTCTCCATCTTTGTGATTGTGAGTGTGAAAGGTTGTTGTCTATACGTATGTGTCCTGTGAGTTGCTGGCAACAATTTCAGTGTACCCTGACTCCTGCCTGTATTTAGCTGGGATAGGCTCCAGCACCCCCGCATCCCTCATGCGGATAAGCGGTATAAAAGATGAATAGATTAATGTGCCAGTAATTTCTGTTGTAATTAAAGTTGCACCGTTACCAGTATCGGCAGGGGGCGCCGATCCGGCCGGAATTGGTGGTATCTGTATCGACGAGTACCAACATTTAGGGCGTCGATACCACCTACTGACATTACTTGAACGCAACTGTACGGTCCTCCCCAAGTGAGCTAAATACCCAAATCCCGATGGATAACATCCGTATGATTTTGTCTGTAATTTACCAAACGAAATAAACACCTTCGTCTTCAGTAATAAGTGTGTTCACAACAACGCAAATCCGCAATGATACTCTGCTCATACAAATGTGGTATTCACAATCAGTTTCTCTCTCTCTCTCTCTCTCTCTCCCCCCCTCAGAAAACTCTCACGCGCACATACTAGATATCATCAAATAGCAACCTAAATGTGATACGTTAGATCCCATGCCATTAGCTGCATGAGCCCACAGTCACGCGTAGTTCATATTCGAGGCGTGGGAAATTTCCGATTCTGAGATTATTCGCGATTCGGCCGTGGAAGATTCGAGAACGATTCACAAAAATCTAAATTCCAATTATTGAATTATACCAGGTAAAGCAGACTTAAAACACAGTCAGCGCAGTCTTCGGGACGCAATAAGGCACGGACTGAGACTAAATATCATGTTCAACTCATGCCGCTAGATAAAAAAAAAAAACAATGATACCTGACTGCGGCCGACAGCTGCTTCAAACAACGCCTAGTTGCTACAAACATACGGCCACATACGGCTATAGTACATATCACATGTATGTAGAACTAGATGCAAAATGACAGACGACGGCGCCGGTAGAACATGTAAAAAGAACTAGATTCAAAATGACAGACTTGCCGTTTAGTAGTTGCCGCGTTGTTAACAGCCGCCATCTTAAAGCAGTAGACTTTTCTAGAAGGCTCTGTTGTAGCGAACCCAATTTTTTATTTAAAATACTCCTAAATCGGCAAAAGCTTAACTTGAATCCATCTTTAAACGATGAAACAGTTTTAAAACTTTGAAATGTCGAAAGTAAACAGAAGGGAAATTATGGAATAACAGGAGAATTTTAACAACTTTAACGGTTGATTCACAACATTAAATTAATTGAATGTAGTTTAAAGCTGCTGATACAGAATGGGACTTGAGTATTTTATTTACTGTTTTAAACTATTACCATGATACTGAAATATTAGTTAAGTTTAGCCTGAGAGGATTTTTGAACAATTTTGAAACTAATGTACAAAACATTAAAAGCGCGCGGGGGGTAAAATCAATAATCAAATTTATAATCGAATCGGAGCCTCTGAATCGTAATCGAATCGTTAGGTGCCAAAAGATTCCCACCTTTAGTTCATATACTACATTGATGAATTAAAAACCGCCATGACTGAATGGAATTTAAGCTGGCCAAATCAATCCATTCCACTGACTATAGATAATTCTGCAAATAATGTTAATTCAGTACGTGACACAGATGGACTCGGACCACAAATAGGATGCTTTGCTCATGTGGTAAATATAGCTGCTAAGAGAGCTGCAGCAATCAACAGTGTGCGTCACCTCACTTTACAAAGAGTAAAGATTGTTCTCAGCACTTTTATACAAAATTTATTCAGATCAGTAAGAATAAAGCACATTAATAGTATGCACTAAAACACTTGTTTATATGATGGCGTTGTTATTTTTGCTTGTGAGCAAATAAAAAACCATTAAAAAAATAAATAACAGTTGTATTTTCTGTTTCATAGCATTAAATGTATTCAATTGTATCGAAAATCGTACCAAACCGTGACCTAACTATATAATTGCATCCCTTATACAGTGGGAGAACAAGTATTTGATACACTACTGATTTTGCTAGTTTTCCCACTTGCAAAGCATGTAGAGGGCTGTAATTTGTATTATAAGTTCTCTTCAAATATGAGGGACGGAATCTAATACAAAAAAACAGAAAATCACGTTGTATGATTTTTAAATAATAAATTTGCATTTAATTGCATGAAATAAGTATTTGATACATCACAAAAATCGAACTTAATATTTGGTACAGAAACCTTTGTTTCAGACGTGTATGGACATGCAGTGGCTTCAGCAGCCGGACCTTGCATGCGCTGTAGGATTTTAATCCATGACGGCGTAATGTGTTTCCGATGGTTTTCTTCGAGACTGTGGTTCCAGCTCTCTTCAGGTCATTGACCAGGTCCTGCCGTGTAGTTCTGGGCTGATCCCTCACCTTCTCCATGATCAGTGATGCCCCACGAGGTGAAATCTTGCATGGAGCCCCAGAACGAGGCAGATTGACAGTCAACTTGAACTTTTTCCATTTTCTAATAATCGCTCCAACAGTTTTTACCTTCTCACCAAGCTGCTTGCTTATTTTCCTGTAGCCCATCCCAGCCTTGTGCAGGTCTATTATTTTATCCCTGGATGTCCTTACACAGCTCTTTGGTCTTGGCCATTGTGGAGAGGTTGGAGTTTGTTTGTTTGAGCATGTGAAAGGGTGTCTTTTATACAGGTAACAAGTTCAAACAGGTGCAGTTACTTCCGGTAATGAGTGGAGAACAGGAGGGGTTCTTAAAAAAGAACTAAGAGCCGAAATATTTACTAGTTGGTAATGTATCAAATACTTATTTCATGCAGTTAAATACAAACTTATTATTTAAAAATTATACAATGTGATTTTCTGGATTTTTGTAGTAAAATTCCGTCGCTCACAGTTGAAGAGAATTTATGATACAAATTACAGACCTCTAAATGGCTTGCAAGTGAGAAAACCAGCAAAATTATAATAATATCAAATACTTGGTTTCCCCACTGTACATACTAGGGCTGTCCCAAACGACTAATTTCCTCCCGATTAGTCAGCCGAATATTTTTACGATTAGTCGACTAATCTAATAATTTTTTTTTTTTTTTTTTACTACTTTAATAATGACATTTTTGTTGAAGCTTATTAATTCACAAAAAACATTTTGGAACACCTAAATTCTTTAATAACGTATAAATAGATAACATAAATATAAATAATAAATCACAAACAATGAGGTCAAATGATGCTGGCATTAACTAGTGCAAAAAAAAAAAAAAAGTAAACAGAAACACATAGACTTCACCTCTTTAACAGGAGTCAAAATAATTCTTATTCTTTTTGTGGTATGTCATTGTCTATATTGTTCTAAATGTTAAAATGAATTGCAATGTCCCGGACAACCATTTTCAGAATACTTTGTGTGAGTTCAGATGCTTTTTCTGGTGTGCATTCCGCATTTTTGGGGGAGGGGAAAAACTGTTCAACTTTTGTTTGTTTTAACCTGAAAATAGAAAAAGTAGAGGGCACATTGAAATATTACCACAACTATTTTGAATGAGAGGCACACAACTCACAGTAACAAAAATTAAATATATAGTAATAATTTTATAGTATACTACTATATGTATATACACAATGATACTTTATAATATAAAGTAACTAACATTAGTGCAGTCATGGATTACAGTAAGCAAGCCAGGGCCGTTTCCATATATATTTTTATTATATTATGTATATACAGGATGTATGTATATATTTTCCCCAAGTGGGAGCTTCTATTATCCTAATAAATTTAATAATAATTAAAATATATCAATTATATAATTATATATATATTATTTTATTAAATAAATATGCACGTTGATGCGACGCACATAAAGGTAACTTCCATATTAAAAAATCGTTAGAAAGTTGTATGGACTTACAATCCGCTAGCTTGTTGTTTCTTGTTGTCTTCGAAAATTATACTTGGGTGACGGCGCTTCAAGTGTTCGTTCATAGCCGACGTGCTACTTGGTATGCGAGCTCAGCTTAGCAAAGAGTACACACAGTGGCACCCTCCATATTTTCTTTGAAATTATTCCAGGCTCTAGCTATTCTGGTCCGCTTTTTGGGCTTTATGCCACTTTTACGTGTCACCAATTCTGCCCTTTTTGGTAATTGGCGGTGTTTTCAACTTCTTGCCAAAGTGAGGATTGAACCGGCGATTCACTTGGCTCGTTGTCGTCGGTTCGTCCGATTTCCTCCTCAGGAAGGCGGCGGCGTGCATAAAAACACCGAGAGGCGTCGGATGGCCCTTTATGGATACTTTTATTGACCAAAACAAAAACGTAGGGGATGCAGCCACTGAACTCCGCGCTACCCACGCACTTTCCCAACTTACCGATCTCACTCCCTCTCTCTCGCTCACTCGCCCACTTTCTTCCTCTTTGCTCAATCTGACAATGCCGGTCACATTGAAATAACAGCGGCCCCCTTGGGGGTATTAGTAACAGCCGCTTGCATCGCGAGCGCCCGCCATTCTAAACTTTATCCGCATGTAATTTTTTTTTTTTTTTTTTAACCCCGTCATTACCGTCGACGGTATGTTTTGCCCGTCGACACATTTACGTCATCGATGACGTCGACAACGTCGACTAGTCGGGACAGCTCTAATACATACACAGTATATATATTATTTTTTTTCCAAACAGAGTGGTATCGGAATGGTATCGGCCGATACTGCACAGACAGGTATCGGTATCGGGCCCAAAAAATGGTATCTGTGCAACACTAGTTGTAATACAGATCAGTTTTTTTTTCTTGTGTGGTGGTGGTTTTATTTTATTTTTTCCCCCCCATTGTTTATTTTTACAGTTTTCTAATTCTTTAAACACTGATTTTTATTTCCTGACTTTCCCCCTTGAAGAAGCAAATAAAACAACTACTTTATTCATACTATTCTAAGATTCTAATCAAACTCCATCATCTCTGAATTGTTCTTTCACCTGTGCGTTGCAAGGACACTCTGTGTCTCTGTTTGGTCAGGACGGGCTGTAATCATTTGCAATAATCCGTTTATTTAAAGTCTCAGAAGTGAGGGCCATGTCGAGAGGATGTGGGGGAAATATTCAACATCAATATGTTTACTTGCTATGTTGTTCCCATTTCCCAATCTCCTTGCCCTTCCTTTGCCACCATCAGCATGGTATCGATCAAGCAAATAAAAATGAGAATGTTAGTAGTCTGGACAAATTGTTTAAGTGCAAAAGAGATCACTTGTGTAGGAAAAACTTTTTTCCAAGTTTCTTCCAACGAGTCAAATTTTAACAGGTATAAAAATGTGTTAAATTTAAATTAAATTAAAATTTTCTGGATCAAAGCACCATTCCACCCCATTCCGGCACTTTCACCCCTGTTTCTATATTAAACATAGTAAAACATTATTGCTACATTGAGGCTGATGTAAAAAAGACAATTTACTAACTACTTTAGACTGCTATAAAACATTGGCAGTCTTCTCCAAAATGCAAAATTGTGGTTAAAAGGTGACACTCCAAACATGAAAACTCGCTGTTTAAACTCGCTGTTTAACAGCATTTGCAGAAGATGCGAAAAAAAAAAAATAAAATGTATTACTTACACAACATGCATCACGAAAAGAGAAGTACATTTTTTTTTCACGGAGTGTAAAACTTACGGTAAGTGGCTTAGCGTGCGTACTTCCAATGAACATTTCAAAATAAAAGCATGTCATGTTCAACATGTAAATAAAGATTTCTGAAGTTAATGTCACATACTTCAGGTTGTACAATAAGAATAGCTTTAAAATGACACCCATTATGAAAAATCGGCTTGGCAATGAATAATTTGGCTTCAAATTTGCTAACGTGCACTTTGCAGGACAAAATGAGTCTTTTGGATCAAATAAACACTATAATGGGCTGTAATTCTCAGAGAACAAAAATTGGGTATTGGCATTGGGTGTCTCACCTATTTCATATTCTTCACTAAGCTAGCTTTCAAATGACTTTAGGCCGAGTTATACTTCCGCGTCAGACCTGCGACGTCAAGGAAGACCCGAGTTACAAGCCTGCGCTGTAGCTTGACGCGCTCCTCTAGAATTTTCTAACCTTCACGTCGTGTAGACGCGTATGACGTGGCAGAAACGGACTGTGATTGGTCCGCTCAGACTGTTGTTTCCGGTTCAGCGCAAGATCACCGCCATTGTAGAATAGAATCACACATTATTTTCTACACGCAAAAATGGACCAAGCCGACGCGAGTATCATCGAAGAGCAAGTCTCGTCAAGACATTATTGTGATTGCCAAATGACAAGGTCAGCGATCGGAAAAAAAAAAAAATTTAAATGGAAGAACCACCGCTTCGTGTGTTCGGAATCGAGTGGCCACACGAAGCGGTGGCCCAGTCGGCCAAAAGCTGCCAACTTTTGATCACTTTATGTTGTATTTTTGGTTGGTGCACGTCATCATTTATTGTGTACATATGTTTGCTGTGAGTCTGTGACTTATTTACGTGTCACACTTCAAGTATATGAAGAATAAAGCACAGATTTGGTGTCAAAAGAGTTGTTTTGATCTTTAATTTTCAATAACAGACAGTTCATACACGATACATCATCACTGATTGAGAGTGCCTCGGTGCTTTTTATGATAACGTTAAAATCAAGGCTCCCAACGCAGTTTGGGAAGTTCCATAGACGCCAGAAATCTGCTATGGCTTCCCAGTGGCTGGTTGTAGGACACGGCAAACAAATCGGGCTGGAGGGCTTTGCAGACCTTGAACGCAGTGCTCGATGCCAGTTTGAAGCTAGCCGCCACAGCTACAGTGGGGAGAACAAGTATTTGATACACTCACAATGGGAAAACCCATTGTGAGTGTATCAAATACTTGTTCTCCCACTGCCAATGGGTTTTCCCATTGTGAGTGTATCAAATACTTGTTCTCCCCACTGTAGCTCTCTCCACCCGAGTCTAAAACTCTCTGTGCGTCATCAAAAGTCGGCCAGACCGCCTCGAAACCGTCTTCTGCGTCGTCTGCTCCTCAACATTTGTATGTTCAATATTTATTCATTGTTGATGAGCACAATATTTACTTTCAAGAGTTCCATCTTGCATTATTTTTTTCTCCCTTAAACTAGACTAGCGGAAGTCAACAAGCATGCCCCAAAACCGTACAAACATAACGCCACACCCCTCTAGTGGCTTGGCGGTGAATTACAGAGCAACGCGTTCCCTCACCGCAGAACTATCGAATGTCGAATGACGTCGTAGTCGCTGCGCCGTCACCGCAACGCGGGAGTATAACTCAGGCTTTACTATGCATTGTGTGTGTGATTTCTTTTTATATTATTCTTAATGTAAGTTGTATTTAAGAATAACAATTATTGCATTTGAATGGGCGATTCATAATAATCTATTGTCACTACATTAGTGGTTGAATTGGTTGAAAAAAAAAAAAAATTGACAATAATATAGCATATCAGCAATAATTTGAGACAATATATTGCCTACTAAAATTTGTTACTGCAACAGGCATATTCTCACTTGTTGTTATGCATTAAAAAGCGACCCATCTATTGTAATCACAATCGGGGCAGTAATGTGGGCCCTAAAGAAAATATTAAAAATTATTATTAAAAATAAGTATGTGAGTATAAGTAGGTGATCCAGCAGTAAGTTTTGATTGACTGTGTCAAATTCAGCACATTTATTGATGAGGTATCAGAAGCCATAGCTAATAAAGATCATTAATCATTCTTGGGAGAGGCGCCTCTGTAAAGATCTGGCCTAAATCCAGATTGAAAGTGTTCAAACAGATAGTTGTACACCATGTGATCATTAAGCCGTTGTGATCGTTTTTTTCCCGAGAGATAAAAAGGAGATTTGACATTTGCCTGTGATTGCTCAGACTCTCAGTGCACAGTGCTTCTTTGGATGATTTGGGAAAGTCGATGTTCATTTAGTTTCTTCCGTTCAGACAAGGTCAGCCAAATCTAGCTAATTCTTACACCAACTGTCAACTCAATTTCAAAAAGAAGGGTTCAGTGTTTATTTTCTGTTCTCTGTTATATCCCAGCTTGGTTCACAATGATTAAACTTGACTCCTGCAGATATGTTGAAGAACAAAGCGTGAAACCTAATTCGTTGATGATAAGAAGGTGTTTTATGCATTATCACCGAACTACCAGGATTGGTCAATGGCCTTACACCTTGATACCTTGAGCATGTGGAGCAATAGCCTCCCAATGTGAAACAGAATGCGTAACGGTTGGAATGAGAAACTTTAAACCAATGTTTCTTTGTGTTACTCACCAGTGAACGACATTTTGGAGATTGCAAAAATGTTCTTGTTTGTTTTCAACTTGAACTTGGAGCACACATGAGTGACGTCATGCATTGTGTGATCGTGAAATCTTTGACTCATACTAGCCAAAGGAGATTTCAATATTGCTCCTCTCACTCTCATCTCTTACAGCTTTCAACAAAATATGCATCTGGGAAATGCAACTATGCCCTCCAGTGTGTTTCTGTACACCACATTGTTCAGTTGTTGTAGGTCTTTATTCATATTATTTTCTGTTTTACATTGCTTTACTCTGCTGTCTGTTTGGCATCGCAAAAGATCTGTACACAATTGCCTTACCTTGGTAAATAAAAATGAACTAAACAAAGGAATTGATTCATTTGCAGTGAGAATGGTTGAAACCTTAATTTTAAGTTAATTCTGAAACAGGCTGGGGCACACCCTCCACATGGCATTGTTGGCAGATGAACTGTGGGGAGTGATCACGTTTAGTTTTTGCTGTCCCTAGTGCTTTTGTTGCTCCGACAATAGTGTGTGTTTTTGCATTTCAAGCAGAATTCCATAGTACACGGTAGCACCAATTCAGTAGGGCCTATGATCTTTCTGAGCTGAGACAAAAAACTTTTTATCTTTACACTCATTAGTTTTTTGTTTTTTTTTAAGTTCATTCAAAGCAGGCTTTGTAAAACATATAATAAACCAAATTGCTTATTATGTTAATGTGCATTTTTGCAAATTTCAAAGCATTTTTGTCTTTTTTATTTATTTATTTATTTATTTTTGCATTCATTATTCAGGGTTAACGTAGACTGTCATGGGTTCAAAGGAGATTTTGCCCAAAGTGTTGCTATATGGTTTTCTTTACTGCTACTGAGTGTTTGCCTAATCCTGCATCACAGAAATTAGGTATTTGTCCTTCACCGTGTTATTACAAACAACCTCTAAGTCTAATTTGCCCATGTGGGGAAAGGGGGGGGGGGTGTAATGTCACTTTGTTGGTTCTCAATGATAATTGAGATGGAAGAAAGTTAAATGTTTGAGTGCCTTAGTATTAAAGTGACCTAACTGAAAAAGGCAAAAATTAATGCAGGACGGTGACCCTGCATGATTCCACCAATTTTTAATGATACTGCGTTCATGATGAGATTGATTGTTGATGAATTTTAGATTAAGGGTTAAACAAAAATGACGTTGATTGCTTGGCTGAATGTGTAGAAGTATAATTTTGTCCGACGAAAGAACATGCATTTTGAATCGATTAAAGCGCTTCTTGTCAAATATGTGTCTTCCATTTATCTAGGCCAGACCTATCTCTGTAATCACCTAAAAGATATGAGCAAGCGTAGTCCCAATCTGTCCAGTAGTTTTTGACACATTTTGATCCCCTCTGGGTAAAGATATAGATATAGATAATTTAGATGGTTGAACAGATACGATAGTGGTGTACTTGCTCATCCCTACCAGCTACTATTATTATTAGATATTAGCAACTAGCTATTAGCATTTGATATATATATCCCAGTCCCCATGCCGTTATAGCAACCAAATCTTGATATATTCAGCGCACTTGATATAGATATGATCTCTGCTGTGCAAGGATAAAGCTATATGTACTACTACTGTTAAGGTGTGAACTGCGTAGTGGGGAAAGGTGACTGCTGACTCTGGTATAGACTAAAAAACTAAAATATATATATATACTGTATGTATGTATATATATATATATTTTTTTTTTTTTTTTTTTTTTAACTGGTCGGAGTCCTTACGCACAAGCTAAGCTACTTGTAGGCTCCAGTCGTTGTAGATATTGTACTCAACGGCAACCTTATCCGTGACATTGTGAAGGTATTGTATCCTTTTTCTCGACAAAATTAAATAAATGATAAGTTTGATATCGTAGTTTTACTGACCCAACCATTGAGTACAGGCAGGGCTGTAAACAGACTTGCAGGGGCGCGGGGACAAGAGACCATTATAGGGCCCCCCCCCACTCTACCCCGCCATCGGCTTGTTACGACAACATATGCAGTCCTTTTAACGCTTTGCAAGCAATGACAGTGTACATTTTCAAATTATTTGAGTTGAACAGTTAAATTGAACAGACCGTAATGTGATGTGACACACTATAAACAATTTCCATCTATTGTCCCATGTAGGCTACAATACAATACAACTGAGAGTGCTATGCCTGCCTGCGAAGCAATAAAACAGTATAACCAGGGGTGCACATAAGTGGTCCGCATGCGCGCATGCGTACTGGACGTAGACAAATGCGCTGGCCCTCAACGGCTTCCATGCGCTTTTGCGTACCGATGGCTGACCACGGTATTTGCGGTGGACTCGAGAAAATAACTTCTCAAAATGTCGAAGAGGCAGGCCCCACTGAGTAATTATTTCCGTGTTCCCCCACCACTGTCAAAAGACAGACAGACGACAGAGACGTCACCGGAGCTAGGGAAAAAAAGGACTTCTGCTGAAAAGTGGCTGCAGGAGGTACCATGGCTAGAAGCAAATGATGCTCGCACGGAAATGCGGTACAAAATGTGCCGTGAGAATCCCAATGTCGCTGATAAGAGCAGCGCATTTTATGTAGGGTCAAAGAATTTCAGCCGTCCAAACTTTGAAAATCACGAAAAAAACAGAGAGCATGTGGCAATTAAGGAAACGATCGATGTCAAGGCCCAAGTACACCAGATGCATGATCGTTGCGGTTCCGGTCTGGTTCAGTGTTGACTGCGTGCCACGCAGTACGTCAAAAACAGGCAAATCATACCGGGTGTGCACGGCTGCGGTCAGCCGACTCCGTCCCCTCGTGAGCTCTCGCGTGATCGCGCGCTCTAATGTGCCATTCAAAACAACAAAAAACACACGGAGTCTATACTCATCAGAGAAGCAGAGAGAGAGCACATTTTTTTCTTTGCATATTGATATTTTAGTTATGTCTGTCTCTTAATTCCAGATTGACTGCATCATGTTGAGATCAGGGCTCCGTGTGTGGGGGGGAAGGGGGCGGGGCCCTATTATGCCCTTGGTTGTGTCGGTGGATATCTTTGTGCACATTTAAAATTTATGGCACATAACATCTCATAGAGCTGTTATAAACAACTGTTAAATAATCGGCAATATTTATAAAATGGATGGTGAATTATATACTACACGAGCTAAAAAACAGCGTACTTGGAATTGGTGTCTCAACACTGCAGATTCCTGTGCCCAGCGCAAACTGTTGGTGTTTCTATGAAAAGTCAAGTAAAATGTAGGAAAGAAAGAGAAACGTCTGGAATAGACCACCAGGTCGAAACTTGTGGGTGTCTCTATTCTCTTTCGTACTTTTCCCCCTCGACTCTGTATACAAACCGACATTGTGTGTGCGCCGGGCACGAGAATTTCTGCGGTGGAACCACTTCCAGATACGCTGCTTTTTTTTTTTTTCGCTCTAAGTGTTCAGCACGTCGTGTGTTTGATATCATTGCCAGAAAAACACATAATAGGACACCTTGCAGCTTCGCTTTTAATGCTGTTCTTATAATAACGATCTGCTGCATCGTATATTACTTTGTGACTTTCCAGTTTCCACCTCCATGATGAAGCGCTCATCATCCATCTTCGCTCGTGTTTTAAACCGTGATTAGGCACCTGGGCTTTTGAAAATAGAAAATAGCCTATACCATCCGGCAGGCAGGCGGCACGCCGGAGGTGGTTCGCAGTCAATCCGGAGCACTGACGCGGCCGGTATACGTTGAACAATAGGATATAATGGGAACGGATTGGCTCCGGCGCTATTTTTTACCGGAGTCGGACCGGAACCGCAACGATCATGCATCTGGTGTACTTGGGCCTTCAGACAGGACCCCACTGACCGTATGGACAAGTGGCGGGATAAAGGTAATGAAGAACAGCGCTATGCACTGACAAACGTGTTTTTGCTCGCATTTTACAAAGCTAAACATGCACGTTCAATGAGGTCTTATGAGGAGGACATCCCACTTTTACAAAGGCTTGGTGTTAAATGTGGGAGCAGCATAATGCCCTTTATTTTGAATTGGTGCTTTTATGTTTATTTCTTTACATTTCACTTCAAAGTAATGGCAATTTTGTTGTGCCAGTTGATGTTAATCAAGCATTAATTGTTAATATAATTAAATAAAGTTAATTGGCTCCAAGTAAAGCTTGTCATAATTTTATTGCATCAGGCGGGTCGGCTCTCAAGCTCAATGAGGACCAAGTCTCATCTCCAGGTCCTCCTCTGAGAACCTGGGCAAAAAAAATATGTGCACCCCTGAGTATAACTGAACATCCTGTGCCAGCCCCTCCACATCCATGGGGTTATCAAGCCCTCAAACAGTGATGTGCCTAGATTTACTGACAGCAAAGTCATTCATAACATCAGTGAAATCCAGTTGTTGAGCAAGCTCACGCTCAATGGAGAGTAGGGCTGGGCGATATGGCCTTAAACATGTATCACGATAAATTGAGCAGATTTATCTCGATAACGATAAATGACGATAAATTCGCCCAAGCGTACTGTTATATAATTTGAAAATCTGAATCAATGCATGAAATACAGATTAACTGTTTCTTGTTGATTTATTTACCAGCATTCAATTTCATATACTGTATTTAACAATTGTACATGCAGTCTAAACATTAAGTTTATAAAAATGTAATGTAAGCAATAAGAATTCAAGTATGAACATTTATAACAGCGTGTATGACTTGAACAATGTACATTATCAAAAACAATATGCCTGTGCAAACATGTCATTGTAACACAAATGACTTGCAGCTTGAACAGTACACTTCAAAAAGACAACTTGTTAATGGCTGCTATGACATAATTATTAAATACAAGTGTTTACATTATGGTTTCAGGGTCCCCCCCAGTGCATTTTTTAATAAATGCACGCACAAATGAAACCCCAAACAAACAGAGAGAGACACACACACATTAAAGCTATATTGATCTTCTTCAAATGAAACGCTTAAGATTTTATGATAGCAATAATGACACAGAAATAAGCACATACAGAAAAATAGCTGGGGCCATTTCTCGGTCATTATAAGTTTCGCCGTTGGATTGTACTTTAAGCTGAATGCTTTACCATCACAAAAGCTATCAGAGGAATCACACACAGATACAAAATAATGCCACATAGTAATTGCTAGATGCAGTCCGTGCCCAATCCACTCATTAAGTTCAGCCGTTTCGACAAGTTAGAGCCGCTATCCGACTACATCACGTTCATTTGTAGCGTTAGCCGCTAGCTAGCGTTAGCCTGGCTACCAGTAGAAAGCACTGAAAGCACCATCTCCGGAAATTGTGAGAACAGCAGGGAGGACAGCGGGTGAAAGCCCGTCTGGATGCCACCAAGAGTCTACTAAATGTCGGTTAAAAGTTTGGTGAACCTCCCTTAAGCCACACTCCATCACGTTTTGCTTGTAGCGTTAGCTGCTAGCGTTAGCTTACTGGGCTTTTGTTTGATTGGCTCCTTGATGATCACGTGACTCCCTACGTAAGCCCATTGACGGTTTCTTAAAGGGGAATGAACATAGACGGACAACACAGAATCAAAGCGGGATGAAAAGACTATATTTTCTTGTTTTATTAATTTACCGAATTTACCGACATGGTCAAAATTACGTCGGTCATCGTTAAGAATTTCGGTGACGGTAAATTTTCGGTTTACCGCCCTGCTCTAATGGAGAGCATGGCTAGGTTGTTAAGCCTGCCTTGTGAGGTGGTGGAGCATAGGTATTTTTTTTTATTAATTTCATTCTACTGAAGGCTCGCTCTTCTTCAGCTACAGTCCCTGGCAGCTCAATCGGCTACAACCGGCCGGTGACAGATTCTAATCGTGCTTTGGTCACGGTGATCGCAAATGTAAACGTTCAGTGTTCGCGGCTGTTGTTCACTTACAGACAACACCGTCCACAGCCAACTCTAGCCCTAATTCTCAGGCTTATTGTCCCCCTTTTAAAAACTTCATTTTTTTCACGTACACCTCTATGATCTTCATCTTTTTTTTTTTTTCTGCGCACCCGATTTAGGACGACTCTTCATGTTTAGATTTATAACAATGACAGATTTTAATTTCCCACTTCAGGGCACGTACGTAGAATAGCCATGAATGCGCCAGAGCGGGGTCAAACCATTCTCTGCTAAGAACGAGAGGGGGGGTGTTGTGCAAAAAAAAGGAAAAAATACAGTATATATTTGAAATATTTAATATGTTAAATAAGTTCTTAAGAATATATTGAGTAGAACATAATATTTAATCAGACAATAATTTAAATAAAAAAGAAATACTGTATGTGAATGTAAAGTCAAATAAATTAAGGGTCATTAAGGGCCCCCTACGGTCCTGAGGCCCGGGACAACACATCCGGTTTTGCTTTTTTAAGTGGCGGGAATGGGCTTCCATAGGTTTGCAAGATGGCAGTGCATGAGAATCAATAAATCAGCAAGTAATGTCTTGCTTGCAAGGCTATGAAAATAGAAGAAGGCTCTTTAATTCCACAGGACTTGCAATTGCCCCAAATGTGCATCTGTTATTGTTATATAAAAGGGCTTGTATACTGATGCAACATTTTTTTTCTGTATCGCTGTGCATGATCGGCAAGTGTTTTAGATTGTGGAAAAAGTGCATGTCTCCTTTGAATCTATCCTCTAATGTTTTGCGACTTTTAGTGTACAGGCCTAGATGGGCTTTTCATGTAATGACGATAACGAAATTCAGCTGAGGGTAGATTACACTAGCACTGCGTTCCTCTCAAAACCTGTTTGACACGCACACACACACACACACAACATAAACACTCACTAATCCTGCACAAAGCAATTAAATGAAAGTCACACACTGTAGGGTGAATGATTTATATCCAAAAATAAAGGCATAGTATATACATATTCATGAAGCATCAAAAAATTCATTCATATCAGGTCAAGAATTGGGATTTTTTTTAATTTTCATCAGTAATAATGAATGAGTAATATACAAAGTAACGCAAAAAAAATCTTGTCGTTGTTTGGAATTCCATTGAGTGAAAATATTGAAAGCTCATGTGCATCTTTGATTGCTTGTTACATCTCTGACATTGCAATTCACTGTCCAGAAATGTATTTTTAATTATTATTTTTTTAATTTCTGCTCAGCCAGTTGCCAACCAACCAATGGCGGAACCCCACAAACTATGTTACAATTGCAACCATATTATTTTTGTCAAACAAAAGAACTAAAAGCCTACTTGCTGTGATTTTACAAGAAGTCAAATTTGTAGGGAGCTTGTACTCCGTTCATTAATTGTCACATATGTCCGTGTTCCTTTGGACATTTATACTTTCTTAGTGTGAGGCTATCGCTGAGGCTCTTTTTCACAGCTACCTTGTTAGGACTTGTCAGGACAGTTGCTGTCAACTCTGAGCCCCCCTGAATGCATTTTTTCCTTTGAGCTCTCCCATTCATATGACATCATCACACAGAAACTGTAAATGTGCACTACTTGTATTCATTTGCTTGAATTCTAGAGTTTACAATTCAAGATGAATGACATACATGGTTTTTAACAGTCATGGATGGGAGGGAGCTGAAGCATCTGAATGACCTTCAGTCAGCATTTATAGGCAGATTTTCCCTCACTCAGTCATGTTCACAGTGTCTGTATGCTCTTTGAAAATACTGTGAGCTTCTAATCCGCATTCTTTGGCAAAGTGGAACAACACACACACATTCGCTAGTACACAAAAGTATGGCGTTCCTCTTCTCTTTTCAAAGCCACTGTTCACCCACATTTTCATGAGCCTCGACTGCCTGTTCACAAAGGTTATAGGGGATAAGCTGTAAAATCTCAAGATTCAGATGCAATTTTTTTTAACTGTTGCTTACAAGCATGAGGACTACCACTCAAATTTTTGCTCATCATCAAATCGTAATGTCACAGTTTATCCTATTGTCAGACATCTATTTTAAAATCACAGTTGAAAATTTCATTGATATATGCTAAGAACAGACAGATGTAATGGCTTCTCAATGGGTAAAAAAATGGATGGAAATATGGGTAAAGTGATGCAACACTTATCTGTTTACAGAGAGATTCTGCTGGTAATCCATCATATTAATCACTTACTGAATCGAGCCAACGTGACTCATTTAAAATGCTGTGTCTTTTTCTATTTTTCTACCGTTTATACATACATCCCAGATGACCGTATTAATATGTTGGAAGATTTGAAGGGTGGCTGACAGGCTTTTGTACAAAAGTGTCACCATACTGTCGCGTCATATCGACTCCTCAGCTCAGAAGCTGTGAAATTGATTCTCCTCAGCAAAATCCTTCCACTCTTCATGTTTTAAACGTGGGTGGCAGATGGACATTTTGACATGGTTCGTGAATAGAAGAGTGCCCAGATTGGGCGAAATTTAGAGGGTAATGGGAGACAGTCACAGCTATCTAAAGAATACAGTGCAGGTTAAATAATCTTTCTGTTGAATTGAAAACGATCGAACAGTGCTCATACAATATCGGACCTGTAATTCTTTAGAGGTGTATTAATGAATACTATAACTGATAAGACATGCCTGAAACTAGAACTCAACGAGACCGTAACAAGACCAAGATCATAAAAATATTTTCTTAATGATAAAAGATATTTTCTAAATAATGATAAATTTTACAACCCGACACGTGGTTTCTGCAAATCCATTAAAGCGCGATATAAAAAAATCTCAAATATATACAGTATATGTTTTTAAACTAAACTCTTACCACAAAAAATCCTTGCACGTATTAAAATACCGTATTGGCCCAAATATAAGACGGTGTTTTTTGCATTGAAAAAGAGGGGGTCGTCTTACATTCGCGGTCTAGACATTATACCCACTCACGATGCCAGATGGTGCCAGATATCATTGAAGCGATGTTCTGTCATGAGAGATCTCAACTACTCTCAAGTTTAACCAGTTTGCATTATTTTATTGCAATGTTTTTCCTTATTCAGATTTGTTTCAAGACTACAGTTACAGTTAGACTTCACTTTGATGGTTAATGCAGTTATTGCAATTTTGTTGTTTTATTACAATAGATTGGTTTATTTACATTTCAAAAACCAGAAGCTATTCATTTACGAATGTGATTGCACTTTAGTTTCCATATTTAAATGTTCAGAAATTTAGATTTGAATGAGGCAAAATAACATGATTTTTCACTCAAATATATTGTTATAATCATTTGTTTCGGATGTATTTTAATTATTTTCTGTATAAAAATTAATTTGGTGTTCAAAAAGTCTTTTTTTTTTTCAAACTTCAGTCATGAAAAAGAGTGGGTCGTCTTATAATCAGGGCCGTCTTATATTCGGGCCAATACGGTAGTCCACTCCCACCCAACCTGTCAGATGTGTATCAGCCTCGGTTAACAGGATACCCATCACCAATAATGCAATTTCTGTTGAACTGAAAATTGATATAAAAAGCACTTGGCCAGAATTCTCTAATGTCTACGATAACCTGCCCGCCATAAGGAGTGTCTCAAGGAATGTGTTGCTATTTGGCCATACAAGTCTGGGTTTTCCTCTACTATAGACAAAAACAAAAGCAGAGGATGTACAGGTTAAGAGATCAGGGTAACTGTGATTACACCTCATTGCCAAGTGTCTGGAGGACAGTGATTTTTGTGCACTTCCTCTTCCTAATCACAAGGATGAAAGGATGTGTAGAGTTAAAGTTGTCCTTGAAAGAGCCCTTGTTTTATGCTTTACATGTAAAACTTAATAAGGATTTTAGATCAACTTTCAGTCATTTATTGCTCATTTGTTTTCAGTCAGCATTCCTTACTAAAGCTTCATTCTATTTATCTTGATACATTTTACAATATTCCTGAGTTTGACACTAAAGGATGCAAAGCAGGCAATCAACCTTATAATTACACAATCACATGAAAAGAAAATGTCATTGGGTGACCTTTCTAATGACTCCTGCAGCACATCGCTCACAATCCATGAAGCAACTTTACTCTATGTTGATCTGATCTATAAGCAATCCATTGGATTACTAGAATTAATTCATAAATATTCAACTAATAGTGTTACATGTTTTTGTTGGAGCTCCCTTTAGTCATTTCAAGAAAAGTTGTCTCGTCTTCATCCAGGCTTTGTCAACCAATAACACAGCTCAATGAAGCCTGGAGTAGAAAATGGCCTGACCAGCAGTTTTCATGCTCCACACCTTCCAGTCATGTAAAAGCCCATGTGCCCTTACCTCACCAGAAAGATATGCAACTGCCCATGCTTTGACTCCACTGCTCTACTTTATCATTCATGATTTGAATTCCTGAAGCCCAGAACTTTCCTGGACAGAAAGATGATGTTATCTGCTGGATGTAAAGTATTTTAGCAATAACATTCTGCACATTATACAAGCAGCACCGGACCTAGGTAACGCTGACTTTGGGTAAATATTGTTGTATTTGTCTTTCAGTCTTTTGATTGCAAGTGAATGGAAACATTTTCAATTTTAAAATGTGTGCCTTTATTTTAGTGTCACAAGCAAAATCTGGTATCAACTGAAAGCTTAAAAGTTTTTCGTGCTTGACACCCTGCTGTTCTTCCATCTGTTCCCACTGAGCCAATGTCACTACACCCAGGATATAGAATCCTCCCCCCACTATGCAAATATACACTGTTGAATTAGGAAGAACACTTAACACTGAAGGCAAATATAAATTTTTGGCAACAGGGCAAGACGAATGTGTGCAATGAAGCTGTGATGACAGCCTCACTAAGTAGTGGTGGAGTAATGCAGCTAGATTTCAAACCTTGTTTTATTTCAAATGTGCATATCTGTTTTTAATACCTGCCGTTTATTTGACTCAAAGGATAGGTTCATACAGGTGTTAATGCACAATTCCGATTTTTTTGTCATATTTGTTTTTTGTTTTTTTTGGGCGTGACTGCCTTTGTCCATTGAGCACATTCAAGTATTACGCATGCGCAATAATTCGCCGTCCTGCGCAAACTGACCCACATGCGCAGAAGCATCAAAACATCAGAAAAATAAACTACACATGCTGGCTCTGCATCATTCCATGTTGATCATATTTTGATTTCCAGAAAGAGGACACCAATAACATACATAAATAATCCCCGTTTAGTCTTCTATTCACTCTCGACTCTCGGCCATGTAAGCAAAATTGAAATACAGTACTGCTCATTTACTACACAGAAAGAAAACCGAGCATTCTCAGGCTTAATACCCCCATTTTATTTATTTATTTTTTCTGACTGTTGTCAAGCCCGCCTCTTCCCAAAAAGCCGAGTTCAAGCTAGGCGCTAACGCTGCCGTCCTCCGTGCCTCTCCCTCTTTGCTGACGTACAGTAATTATTGAATTAATTCGGATTTGGTAGACTTGACAGTTAGGACCACAGCAGACTCTGGGAAAAATTTGGCCTAGATCGGATTTTAACCACATAAGTGACCCAGATCGGATTTGTAATGGTCCACTTTTATGCGACCTGTCCCGTTCAGACCGTCAAATTAATGCTTCACTAGAGTCGGAAAAACACGAAGAAAAAAAATGAATTAGTGCATTAAGACCAGCCTAAGTATTCCTAAAAATTAGAACAGACATACGCATTTAAAGCTTAATGTATTGCCAGTCTATATGTGTTACACACCCACCCAAACATTATAGTATCTTTGTTATTTGAAGTTGAATGCCTCCCATAATGTGCAATGCTAATGTCTATGAGAGGGAGGGTCTTTGCCTAGTGTCTGTTCCTCGGGGGGGCTATACTGCCCACCCCTACCATATAGTGTTGCACCAAATGCTGTGACCAAAAATGATTTAGCACCATCATTTTTCAGTTCTGAACTTCCGGTATTTTGGGGTTGAAAATGCATGTTATTCAGTCCTTCGCTAGGGAAGGCACTCTGTGCCCATGCCCAAGTTCTGCTAATACGGACACACACCATTTGGCACTAGTGGTAGTAACTAGTAGTAAATTCTCACGCAGAACAGAATGACAGATTTTGATTTTGATTGACATTAACTAAGGGGAAAGGGTTAAGTGTAGTTTAGATTTGGAGAGTAAAGGGCTTCATGCTAAAAAAATCTTGTACACCTCACTGGTTTTCACTGTGTGTGCTTTCTGAATTTCACAAGAGTGTTGGTGTAGGTGTAGTGACAGAATTCACAGTCACATATTTAACATAATGATTGAAATAGAATCTCCATTCATCATGGGCATAGTTGTTTTACAAATTTGCAAATAGCCACTAGAAACATTTTAGAAAAGAGTTGGCAAAAAAGACCATACAGTGATCCCTTGCTACTTCGCGATTCAAACTTTGCGCCCTCAATTAATCACAGATGATTTCATTCATTCATTCATTCATTTTCCATGGCGCTTTTCCACACGAGGGTCGCGTAGGTGCTGGAGCCTATCCCAACTAACTCGGGGCAGTAGGCAGGGGACACCCTGAACTGGTTGCCAGCCAATTTCAATTAAAAAAATAACTATTTTTTTTAAAAACAGTATTTTTTGGTGGCACTGTGGCAGAGTGGTTAGCACTTCCGCCTCCCAGTTTAATCCCGGGCTCCAGCCTTCCTGTGTGGCGTTTGCATGCTCTCCCCGTGCCTGCGTGGGTACTCCGGTCCCCCCCCCCCCCCCCCCCCCCCCGCCCCACAGCCTAAAAACAAGCATGGTAGCCTGATCGAACACTCTAAATTAGAGATGTTCCGATCGATCGGGATGCCGATCGATTGGGTCCGATCACGTCATTTTCAAAGTATCGGAATCGGCAAAAAAATATTGGCCATGCCTTTTTTTAATATATATATATTTTTTAATTAAATCGTTTTCTAATTGTATTTAACGTTACAAACATAATATGTTACACTCATCCAGAGTCTTTAGTATAGGCTTAAGGTAGGGTTATCAAATTTATCCCGATAACAGCGGTAATTAATTTTTTAAAAAATGTATCACGTTAAAATATTTGACGCAATTAATGCATGCGCTGCACGACCCACTCACGCATTGTCGCGCTCAATCTGTAATGGCGCCGTTTTACCTATATAGAGAGATAAAAGGCAGCGTATAATGGATAGAGTGAATTTTGGCAGCCTTTGGAGCCTTTTTTCAATTGGCTAAAGCCTTATAATCCCTCTCCTTACGATTAGCAATATCATGGGAAGCAATGTGGGGAAGCAAGGTAGCAATTGATCTTTTTCTTAACACCTTATGTTATTTCCCAACGCAGAGAAGATATATCAATTGGTAGCACTACGCGCAGTCATGGTTCCATTTCCCATCATGCATTTGGGCATGGCTACGGTATCATTTACTGAAAGCTCAACAAATACACTAGATGGCAATATTTAGTCACAATATACAAAGTCACAAGTCTTTCTATCCGTGGATCCCTCTCACAGAAAGAGTGGTAATAATGTAAATGCCATCTTGAGGATTTATTGTCATAATAAACAAATACAGTACTTATGTACTGTATGTTGAATGTATATATTCATACGAGTTTTATTCATTTTTTTCTTAATGCATTGCCAAAATGTATATGATCGGGAAAAATTATCGGGAATGATTGGAATTGAATCGGGAGCAAGAAAAAGGCAATCGGATCGGGAAATATCGGGATCGGCAGATACTCAAACTAAAATGATCGGGAGATCGGATCGGGAGCAAAAAAACATGATCGGAACAACCCTACTCTAAATTGTCCCCAGGTATGAGTGTGTGCACAAATGGTTGTTTGTCTCCTTGTGCAATCGATTCAGGGTGTACCCCGCCTACTGTCCATAGTTAGCTGGGATTGGCTTCAGCACCCCCATGACCGTCGTGAGGAAAAGCGGCTCGGAAAATGAATGAATGAAAAAAAATACTGTATGTATACATGTACAAATTTTTTTCCTCTTATATAACTCTCATTTATATCATAATTATTACATTATCAGTGCTTAAAAACCATTTATAAAAATATGCATTTACATGTAAGTTTTTTTTTTTTTTTTTAATTTGAGAAAAAAGTGAAACGCTGTTGAATATGAATACATTATACATTTTATACAGTTTACACACTGAACACACACACACAAAAAATGTTTAATATGTAAATAAGCTGTGCCTTTACTTAGCGGATTTTCGAGAAAAAGATAAATGAATTGTCTGTGAGTCATGGGCCAATTACCTGTAACGCTTACACCCCACAATTTGTTCAGGTGCACTTTTTTAGTTGCTTATAATACATCCTCTTAACAGTACTAGAAACTGCATGTTAATAAAAGAAGGTCAGTAGTGATCTTACAGTGGCCATTCAATGAAGTAATATAAACTGGGTCACTACAAGTTAAATAATAATAAGTGGCTGGGGAGAGGCAAGTCTGGGCTGGCTGGCTAGATGGATGGAAGTGCCCATTTGGTATTCCCAAGAGACTGTGTGGGCCATGCATTAATTGATGGTCGACACAAAAATGCCTTCCTGGCCCTGGTTATAAAGAGCACTAGAAAATCTGATAATTCAGTCTGTGGTATACCATTACTGATTTTCTATCCCAGGCATAGGGTGTATGCATGGTGGTGAGATTTTCAAAAATGGAGGCCTTATACATCCGTAAAATGATACTGCAGTATCATTTTTGTCTTTCATTGTATGTACATGTTCATACATCTTTAAAATGCCACTGTCCAATCGTGTTAAAAAAAAAAAAAAACTGGTTGTGAACATTTCCTTTTGTTGAGTATAATAGTTCTTAAAATACTTTTATAAAAAATTGAGGTCATATTGCCAACTTCTCTTGGTTAAATTTATTTAAGAGTTGGGCTTAAAATGGAAGTGTTCTTAAAAGGTTTTAAAAAGTCTTCCTTGCATCCTTCCTTGCAGCTGCAGATTCCCTGAAGTAGTGTGATTGTGTAAGAAGAGGACGAGAATATTTCGAGCCTCAATGACCTCGATTTCCCTTTTATTTTGGAAAGGCTGAAGTGTGTGTGTGTGTGGGGGGGGTGCATAGGGGTGGGGGGGTGTATGTGTGTGTGTCTATATATATATATATACATTATATATATATATAAGTGTTTGTTCCCGCTGACACTAATACATTTAGTAAAAATAACGCAACAAAATCATATTTTAGGTATTAAACCGACCTGCTCTTTAAGAATATTACACGATGCTTACTATCATTAATTTTTGTTTATTTTTTGTTTTTGTTTTTTTCTTATCTTCCATCTCTCCTTCACCTCTTCCTACACTCTGCTGCTCTACTTTATCTATTACTACCTATGCTCTACTACTCTGGACAGAAATGGTGATATATAACTGTAAGTGTTATGCAATTAATCAGTGTTTCTCAACTGGTAGGTTGTGACCTAAAAGTTGTTTATGATGCCAAGGTGGGTTACCTAACTTACCTCTCTTATTCTTAATTGCTGATGTATCCTTGCTGTGAGCAAATAACTTTCTAATATCTATTTGCATAAGTAATGCTGTTTGAGTGAAATAGAATTTTTTTTAAAAATGATAATACATCTTGTTACAGCAGTGTTTTTCAACCTGTGTGCCGTGAGAGATCGTCAGGTGTGCCGCGAGAAATTATCTAATGTCGCATTTATATATACTAGTATATCTTGAAATGTCCGTAACTGCGCGGGCCCTTGAAGGGGCCATCAGACTGCAGAGTGGTGACGTAGCAGGAAGCAAGCAAGGAGGGAGGGACAACGGCGTGAGAGCGAAGTTAGCGGTTGCATGTTGCGGATGCCGCTGTTATTTTGTGTATTATTTTCAAGTGTTGCCAAATTAAGTGGGAAAGTCATCACCGACTCCTCTCTTTTCTATTTCCCCATTCGGGGCTATTACAATTTTTTTTTTACGTCTTCGGGCGGAGTTGCAGTAGCCTACTGCACCTCCTTCCTTCCTTCCTACTGCCAGTTGGAAGGAAGGAGTAGTTAGAAAGTTCTCGGTCGTGTGCAGATGAGCGACATATTGGTCGTGTCGCGTTCAAAAACTGCTCAGATTTCTAGCCATCAACGACCTTGCTGTCCGTGACAGTGCGGACCCCAGCACGTCTACTGCACATTATTTGGTTAAACTCGTTATGTGTTGATATACTTGAAGGTGTTCTTTTTTTTTTTTTTTGTGACGATATGTGACAAACGTATATCCTTCCCCTGTGTTTTATTCCAACACATTGTTGAGAACAGCAAGGTGGCTAATAGCTAAAAATCTGAGCAGTTCTTGAACGCGACACGAGCAGCTATCCAAAAACAGCGTCATGGTGCCAAGCAAGTTTAAACGTCATCTCCAAACGAAACATCCGTTGCTTCAAAACAAGTCAATGGACTATTTTGTTTGCCTTCGTGAAAACACAGAGAAACAGGCAACTTTTTTGATAAAAACTACTAAGGTAAATGAGAAAGCCCTCAAAGCCAGTTACCTTGTTGCCAAATCCAAAAAGTCCCACACCGTGACACTGTCACTGAAATATGTCTGACGATGCCCATGACCCTGAACGTGGCATGCTCATCTTCTTGTTTGGTGATCATTATCCATTGCAACAGTACTTAAATCTGAACCTCACTCTTTTGGGAACCTCTGAACTCATGAACCAGCAGTAGAGTTGGGAGCTGATGGACAGCAATGTACCTCTTAATGATGATGATCTTTAGTTAGCAACACCTCATTCCCTTCATCTTCTCTTTCTCTTTGACCATCTCAACTTTCCCACTACCTCGAACTTTTAGACTACGTCAGCTCTATCCTCCTGTATTACATCTAATTATCAGAGTCAGTGTGTGTCTTCAGGGAGCTCCTCAATATCTCTTCATCAAAGCTGCCAATTGGCTCCGCGTGTTTATCGCTGCCTGCTATTTCCTCATCTGGAACCTTGTTGAGATGCAAGATTCAGATCCCTAAGGAGTCTTATACAGTAAGCTGCCACCTCCAGTCATTGAGAGCATCAGTGATGGAAGAGATTGTTTCCTCTTCCTTTGTTGTGTATTTTTTTTCTACAGTGGTGTGGAAAAAGCATTTTCTCCATATTCAAAATCTTAATTATTTTTGCACAGTGCCCCTACCTTCTTAACAATCATTATAGAAATGTAGATATCAGATAAATATAAATCAAGTAAACAAAAAAAAAAAGGAGCTTTTTATGGTGATTTTAATTATTTAGGGGGGACTACTCCAGGTTACCTTCCCTGTGTAACGAAATAATTGCTCACTTATCAAAGGGCAGGTGAAGAGCTTTTCGGATTTTGGTGTAATTTTACTAATATAAACTTTGGACGAGTTCGTCAAAACAACCATGTCATTTGTAACGCCTAATTGCAAGGATAATTTGCATTTTTTAGCACTCCATCAATACTGCATTCCCAAACCCGGAAGTGTGACATAATTTCCCGAACGCAACAGAAGACTATCCACAGCGAGCATAGCAGCAGCAGCAACGATATCGATGCGATTTCCAATGAGGGTAACCATTCAAGATCGCTCTTTCATGACACTAACGATGGCAAAGGCTCCCAAGAAAAATAATCTACAATTAATCCCTACATGTTTGAACCTCAGGCGTCGGATTTCGACAATTTACTTAGCACAGTAGACGTTGGTGATGACACCAATTGTCAGCTCGACACTTCACAAAAGGAAGAGTGGTAGGCCTTTGTCTAGCATCGTGATTTCTCTCTGAACCTTTCTTTCCCCAGTCATTCTATGATATAAATATCAGTATTTGTAAAAACAGACGAGTAGTTATATAGATCTGGTAATAAATGTATCAAATTGACATAGACAACCTGTCAGCTGTCTTATGACAGGCAAGCAACAACAAAAAAGGTTGCAATCAAGTAATAAATGGATCAAATTGACATGAATAGACAACCTGTCAGCTGGCAAGTAACAAAAAAAAAAAAAAAAAAACGGTCGCACTTCAACGAACATGCAGTTGGTTTTGCCCTCCTATAGCGACAGAACTGCGGTCTACTTTACGTCTTTGAAAAACCAAGGTTGTATCCTCCTAGGCTTTCAATGCTGTCGTCGCTGAAATTTTGAAAACAAGATCAAGGAACGGGAAGAAGTTCTTCGGCTTGACTCTCACAAAAGATGTCCAAATCCTTGCAGAAGTTTTTTTGGGCCACTCATAGTCTCTCAAGCTTTCGTGTGAGCAAATCATCGCTACACATTGAGATGGCATAATGAATCTTGCAAGTAAAACCCAGAAAATGTTTGCAATATATGGCAAGGATGGCGTGATGCTATACTTTCGTATCTGAGTGCTGGCGAGGTCTTCGGGAAATGACTTAATCAGCTAGTGTACAGCAGCGAGGCACGTCCCTCGTTGCTAAGGTATTGGTATGGCAGTGACTCAAACACTACGCGATCAATTCAAAAAACTTTTTTGGTAATGACATTTTTAGGGGTGTAACGGTACACAAAAATCTCGGTTCAGTACGTACCTCGGTTTTGAGGTCACGGTTCGGTTCATTTTCGGTACAGTAAGAAAAAAAAATGCAAAATATAAACGTGCAAGTTGTTTATTACACACTTTTGTGCTTTCAACAATAAGAACATTAGCCTGTACAAAGCTAGAATTCTGCTCAAAAAGTAGCGGGTATTTAAAGATAATAATCCAACAACAATTTGCCTTTCAGACCCCGCATATTGGACAGCTTTCTTTCTTGAAAGAAAGAAGAAAAAAAGTCCTGTGCTAAAGAGAAAAGCAATCCCAATGACAAAGATTTTAACATGTATTTTACAAATGAAATGCCTCAATGATTTTTTTTTTTCTTATGAACGGTTTTTAAAAGTTTTATTGGTGGATTTTTTCAAGTTAAAGCGCCACACAGAAATTAATAAATTTAATTGTGTAAGCAGGATCTGTGTATTATTAATTATAGGTGTTTTAGCTCATTTCAATTTACTTTATTTAAATGGACTATTATTTATTTTATTATGTGTTTGTATTTTACCAATGTGATGTAGTATTCATTTATATTGTATATTTTATGTTGTATAACTTTAGTTCCTATGTGAATATTAGTTCCTACTTGTTTTGTTGTGGTAGGAGGGTTTTGTATTGAACACGGGGCCGTGTTGGTTATTATTATAGCAGAGAAGACAGCTCTCGCGTATAACATGGTACACATCTCATGAACGAGATTTTTTTTTGTTGTCTTTTTAAGTGGGCAAAATCAATTATACTAAAGGTAAACTAATGATGACAAATTCTTATAATAAGCCATGTAACTTGCTTTGAACCAAAGTTTTGAACAGGCGTGATACTGGTGTGTGGCCACAGAGTACACGTCTGATGTTGCTCACAGTGGTCCTCAGTGTGCTCAAGGAGCTTGTGTGTTTGCGCACACATGAAAAAATAGAGGGAACATTGGTTATTTGCGAATAAAAGAATGTTTATTTGCTGCCAATTCTCCTAGTTAAATGGATTGAACGTCTAAGTTTTAATGTAGTTTTTTTAGAGCCACATGATTACAGTCAATGGCACTGAAAGACAATTTTTTTTAAATGTATGCATGTTCACTCCAAATCACTTGAATAGTGATTCGTTTTGGTGTATATAATTTGAGCACAGGAGACCACAGACAATTGTTTAATGAACCCTGCATGGCAAAAATAGCTGCGTTCTTTTCTCTAGAGCCAGTGAAAGTAGTCAACCCAGAGAATAGAGTACATGTTGGTGGTCTTTAACCTTTTCACCTTTGTTTGTCTGTGTCACAGGTGCCAGGATGGATGAAGCGGAGAAGTACCAACAGCGACTGGAGGCCATCGCTGTGAGTCCACAGAGAAGAGCTGTTTGTTGCTCATGAATAATTCAAAAGTGGAAAACAACACCAGCCTGTACTGGGCATTAGGGGCTGTAGTGTTGTTGATATTTGGATGAAAAGCGGCCTTGACAGAAACACAGTGGATCTTCCAAAATCCAACAAAATCTGCTGGGTGATATTGGTTGAGCTATTGTAATTAAAAAAAAAAAAAGTTTCTAATAAGCAATCATTTAAATTGATGATTAGATAAAAGCCACTGTAAAAGTTAACCATCAAGTAATGTAACTATCTGTTTTTAGAAGTATTAACTACCATTCTAGTACAAAGTGATCAAAATTTAATAATTACATTTTAAACACTTACGTAATTTGAAATGTGAATATCTCAGTGATTTAATGTCAAAGGCAAATTAAGCCTCATGATGAAAAATTAAGATTTACATTGAAATTCTCAGATAAAGATTTTATAACCCATTTGGTATGCTTGAAAAATGTTCAGTAGCCTCTTCTTTGACACACAATGTTTTAATTTTTTCCCCTTTTCTCTAACAATTATCTTTGCCCTGTCTGCTTTGGTGGAAGTAGAATTTAAAGTTACATTGTTTATATTTTTAGTTCTCGGTCAAAGGGGAATAACAATCTTTCTTTCACATTTGGTAAAACATTGACTTGATAGTGGTACATAGTAAAAATGATCTGTAAACAAATCAACCATCTTCTGCTCTTATCAAATACATTACTTACCATGTGCAAAACATAAGAGCAACAAAACAAGGTAACTTGAGGGTGTGCCTACAATGATTGACACCTGAAATCAAGCCTTATTCTCTGATACGTTGTTACTGTATTAGATTTTCTTTGTCTTGTGGAAAATAAAATTATAGACTACAGTGGTACCTCTACATACGAAGTTAATTCCTTCCAGGACCTTGTTTGTAAGTCGAAATGGTCGTATGTCGAGCAGGATTCCACAGCCCAAAAACCTAAACTAAATCCTTAATAAATACTGCTGCTAGTATTGCAAATAGCAATTGGAAAGAGCAAACAAATACATTATGAATGAAAATCAGAATAATAGTATAATAATAGTAATAATAATAATACCTGTAATAATGTAACGAATCGGGTTCTAATGTGGCGGACTTTTTTTTGTTGTACCTGAATGCACCACAAGGCTGACTTGACAGTGAGCAAGAGAACGCGGTTCTATTTTACTCTGTTTTAATACTGGTATCAACGGCAACAGACACTAGGCATGTTGTGTTGCACAAGTTGATGGAATAAATGATTAGAAACCTGACGAAGCTGGAGATTTTTTTGGGTGATGTTACCACAATAATGATTTTCACCTTAACTTATAAAGACTGGCGAACAGAGGAGGACCGCCGGCCAAGATCGATATTCTACCGCCCTGTTGTCGACCCAGTTCATGGATGTACACATCATGCTTATATTTTACTATCATTTACATCTTCATTTCAATGGTAAGCACCGCCTTTTCTTTTTTTCCCCTCTCTGCACTCACCTCTGTGGATCCATTGTTGATTTCTCTCACAAGAAAATCAGCCGTGCGTCCGTCTTCCGGCAAAACAAAGAAACTGCAGTGCTGTCAAAAATCGTCGGATTCCAAGCATGTTGTCTGATGTAGAAACAAATGGCGAGTCAAATTTTACGTCGGATGTTGAAAAGATCGTGTGTCAAAAAGATTGTGTGTCGAAGCGATCGTATGTCGAGGCACCACTGTATATGCATAACTAAATATGTTTTTCTGTGGTAGAAGAATCTTTGCATGTTCTGAACTTCTGTCTCAATAACCTAATGATGCTGCTGTTGTGAGGGGTTTTGCTACTGTGCAAATGTACTTGAATATGTTTTTTTAACTTGATGGGCGCCATTCGACACCTCTGCCACCATTGTTTAGAAACCCCCTACGTTTTGCTGTTATTTAAGTGTATTTGGGTCCTCGAGGGTGCATGGGAGTTCGCCCAACCAGTCCACATGTGTTTTGTGGATTTGGAGAAGGCGTTCGACCGTGTGCCTAGGGGAGTCCTGTGGAGGGTGCTCCGGGAGTACGGGGTACCGAGCCCCCTGGTAAGGGCTGTTCGGTCCCTGTACGACTGGTGTCAGAGTCTGGTCCGCATTGCCGGCAGTAAGTCGAATTCGTTCCCAGTGAGGATTGGACTCCGCCAAGGCGGCCCTTTGTCACCGATTCTGTTCATAATTTTATGGACAGAATTTCTAGGCGCAGCCGAAGCGTTGAGGGTGTGCGGATTGGTGGCCTCAGCATTGCATCTCTGCTTTTTGCAGATGATGTGGTGCTGTTGGCTTCATCAAGGCGTGACCTCCAACTCTCACTGGGGCGGTTCGCGGCCGAGTGTGAAGCGGTTGGGATGAAGATCAGCACCTCCAAATCCGAGACCATGGTCCTCAGCCGGAAAAGGGTGGAGTGCCCTCTCCGGGTCGGGGATGAGATCCTGCCCCAAGTGGAGGAGTTCAAGTATCTTGGGGTCTTGTTCACGAGTGAGGGTAGGAGGGAGCGGGAGATTGACAGGCGGATCGGTGCAGCGTCTGCAGTGATGCGGACTCTGCGCCGGTCCGTTGTGGTGAAGAAGGAGCTGAGCCAAAAGGCGAAGCTCTCGATTTACCGGTCGATCTACGTTCCTACCATCACCTATGGTCACGAGCTGTGGGTCGTGACCGAAAGAACAATATCCCGGATACAAGCGGCCGAAATGAGTTTCCTCCGCAGGGTGTCCGGGCTCTCCCTTAGAGATAGGGTGAGAAGCTCGGTCATCCGGGAGGGGCTTGGTGTCGAGCCGCTACTCCTCCGCGTTGAGAGGAGCCAGTTGAGGTGGCTCGGGCATTTGGTTCGGATGCCTCCTGGACGCTTCCCTGGAGAGGTGTTCCGGGCATGTCCCACCGGCAGGAGGCCCCGGGGTCGACCCAGGACACGCTGGAGAGACTATGTCACTCGGCTGGCCTGGGAACGCCTTGGAATCCCGCCGGAGAAGCTGGCTGAAGTGGCTGGGGAGAGGGAAGTCTGGGCTTCCCTGCTAAAGCTGCTGCCCCCGCGACCCGACCCCGGACTAAGCGGAAGATAATGGATGGATGGATGGATAAGTGTATTTGTTTTGTTGTCTTAACGACTCTCTGCCTACCGTTTCAGTATTATTGATCCCCGTCAACCTACTGTCAAGGACCTATTGTGTTTTTCCCCCTTTTCCGCGATCGCTTGTATTTTTGTTTGATAATCCCTTGAACGTATCGGTCCATTGTTTCATGCTTTGAGGTACAACTTTGTTTCGCAGTTGCGGACCCTAACATCGACAAGAAAATAAACCACACATTTCCAAAGATGGATAATGGATTTTGTTATGTTTTCAGTTTAATTTAGCTATTTCCAGCTTGCTATGTTAATAAATTGTAATGTTTGTTTACCGCTTTTCATCTTACTGGGAAGAAAGAGGAAGTGAAGATCAACCCGCCATGATATTTACGTCATCAGCCTTCGTGCTGTGGCCCGGGAATTTAACGCTTGCATTCAGATACGCTTCAGCACAGGACGTTCCCGGACATTATACTAAGACGCGACCCGTGAAATGTCTGCGTAATCTCATTGTCAGGCGACCCGGTAAATTGCTTTCACATACAAGGGCTGCCCATTTAAATCCCGAGTTTTTAGCGGTGTTTCGGCACATGTGAAAGGGGCTAAAATTAACTTTAACAAGCAAGGTGCAGCTGCCCTGGTGAGAAGAAAAGTAGCGGAAGGGAGGGTGAGACGCTGTATGTGATTGGATCGAGATTTCTACATAAAACATTGTTTTTGGATATATTGTTATTGGAAAAAAAAAATCTGCGATGGACTGAGGGCACGAAGTTTGAAGCGCGAAGTAGTGAGGGATCACTGTAAGTCAAAAGCACCTCTGCTGGTTGCAGCCATGTAGTGAACACCTTCTGCCTCCATTGCTTCAAGATACGATCAATCAGTCCCACACAATGGAAAAAATATGAACCGATTAATCACTCATCTGGCTGCTCAATTAGCGGTCCAACTGAATTTTTGGCCTTTTGGCCTACGTGTCATCTTGCAGGAGAAGCGACGTCTGCAGGAGGAGCAAGAGCGAGCCAAGAGAGAGATGGAAGATGAAAAACTCAGGCTGCAGCAGCTCAAGGTCTGGCACCTTAGCAGGATCTTTTTCGATGTCTTATTTCATGTCTTGCCTCTCTTTCTCACACACGCATAAACCCACACACGCCCACACTTTTCGCGATAGACTTCTGGCTTGTTAAAGAGCAGATAGCCTTCCCTGTCTATTTCTTTTTACACACTTTAAAGCTCTGACTTCTCACAGCATTGTTTCTACTCAGTGCAAGTCACAGAGCACCACCATTGTTTCCACTTCATTTCCACGCTGAAGTTCCCATTTCCTACTCCTCCGTGTTACGCTACTTGCGGCACATTCCTCAAATTATGTGCATTTTTTGTGTGGCGCTTTTTATTGTGCATCCACGTATACAACATTGCTTACCGTTATTTACGTTCATCCACAAGCTTGTTGACATTCATTATTGTAGCCATAAAAATGAGCTGAAGGATGCTTTAATTTTTAATGAGCTAATACTTCCTACCTTTGAGACAGCTCACAACATTAGTGTTAACAATGCCGCTGCAGTCATGAGAGGCCAGAATTTATCTATGAAATCTGTCACTGTTAACGTCTGCTGACGGCCATAAAAAGGAAGGCGCATTGGTGTGCGTGCCGCTCATTGAATGGTTGGAGGGAGTCTTCATGCAGTCAGCTGAAGGGGGCAGGCAAGGTAACAGAAAGGAGCTTGTTCTCTGCAGTATGAGAAGACAGAGATGGTTTTGTGCCTGTTTTAGTTAAAGGACTGTAGCCAACAACAGTGGGCAGACTTTTGGGAAACCTGAGGGTGTTGGCTGCAGTAGAGATTTTGACCTTCAGATGCAAGTAGAAAGACATCATGCGGCATGCAGGTTGAATTCCTTGTATGATCTCAAGGGTTTATTTCTACTAATTGTTTTGGGTTGCATTATTTCTGTCACTAGTTCAAAAAGAAATTAGAAATTTTACATGATAAACAATCAAATATGCTTTTAAGAAAGAAATTAGGTAGGAATTTTACTTCTGAGAGGGATTTTCCTATGTTTAAAGAATCCACCTTATGTATGAGTTTCATTTTTTAAATTAACGTCTGAGATAAACTTAAACATTTTTGATACTCTAATCAATTGAAATGCATCTAGACTTTCATCAAATAAAAGTTTTGCGACCATGCAGTTCAAATCAAGTTTGAAGAAAATCTTATTAAATCACGCCAATCGTCATGTATACACAAGATCTAAATTCAGCAAGTAAATAAATGTGAGTCATTGACTCCATAATATATGGTGTTATATAGCGCTTTTCCACCTTTCAAGACTGGGCACGGGGCCGATACATTGGGGGCCTATCTCCATCAAAGCTGACCGAGTGGAAACACAGCCAAAGAGCTTTTTACGTTCAAAATTATTGTAAATAAATGCTTAAATCCCTGAATTCTTTATAGATATGAACGTAAAACACTCTCGATTCTTGGTTAAAAGCAAAAAACCAGGCAGTTAGCATTGATTTTATGTAAATATGTTGAATATGATGCTAGTCTCTTAGCCAATGTGGCACCACCTTATCACAACAAAGAGCTTTTGTACGATGTAAATTCTTGTGAATAAATGCTTAAATCCCTGAATTCTTTACAGATATGAACGGAAAACAGTCTCGATTCTTGGCTAAAAGCAAAAAAAAAAAAAAAAAAAACGGGCAGTTAGCATTTATTTTACGTAAATATGTCGAATGTGATGTTAGTCTTTAAGCTTATATCGCTGTTTGAATCATTGTTTGAAGGGCTTTGTATGGCGGCCGTATGGAGCGCTGTCATCGCTGTTCTCGGTGTGACGTGTCACTTCCGGGTTTGTCCCCTTTCAGGCTCGAACTTCGGAAATGCAATTATTTTGTCAAATATACAACATATAAATTATTTTTTTGCATGCTATATTTGTTGGACAATGTTTAATTACTTTAATTGTGACCCTATTTGGCATTTTATGAAATTACTTCACATTTGGTCTTTAAGCTAAATCCGGCATTAGATCACTGCGTGCGTGTTTGAAAATAACTCCCCTTAATGCTAGGTGTGGGCAGGCCCCCTACCTGAAGGCTTGGTGCAGTGTCAGCGCCCCGTGTCCTGTCAATATATTATGAAGTCTATGTGTGAGTCTAGTTCAACTAAGACGACAGGCATGACAGTATAAATTGTATTGCATGAGAAGAGGCAGTGATTTGTTAGCATAACGATGAAGAATTAAGTGAGCCGGCGGACCACTTTTGTGTGGAGAAACTACATTTCAATCATGTTCATTAAATGTTAGATTATGTCTTTTGAGGGTCTCCAATCTCATTTGCCGAGTGGGAAAAGAAATGGATGAAATAATTCGTTTGCAGTGAACAAAACATAATATCTTCTATTGGGTGATGAATCCTCATTTGTTCGCATGCTATTAGTAGTACCTTATCAATTTCTAAGAAGTCAGGAAGTCTGAAAACAATACAGCCTTGGAACAGAAGTCCTTTTTTCTTCTATCAGGAGTCATGCAGTTATGCAGAGGTCTTTATATATTTAAAAAATAAAAAATAAAAAAACATGATAGGGAATCGGCGCGAGAGGAGTAAAACAGAACATGAGGGGGGTGGGGAATAAAGGATAGTGGCTTAGATCATTTTAACTAAAGAGAACAGAGTAAAGACTTATACAAAGGCAAATACTGTACAGTGGTAACTCAAACCACAATCTAGATCTGTTCCAAAATGCATGTTAAATTGTACTATTTTAAATTGTCATCTGAGTATAAACAGGAAGGCTAACCAAGTATTTAGGTAACCCATGTCTACTAACCTTTATAGAGTTTATGCCGTAATTTGGAATAGAAATCGCATCACAAAACAAATGTAGCAAAAATGTTGATACACTAACTATGTATCTTTTACCATCTCGTGCTGTTAAAATTAATCAATTAAGCACTAATTGCTTAGCACTCCACCAACCAGCATTTAAATACAGTACTTTAGTTGACCCAAGTGTTTTTAAACCCAAGAAGGGAAGGTTTTCAAGAATGTATTTATAAGGTTATCACTATAGTTATTATTACTAAGCAGATTAGCCAGGTCAATGGTATTGTTGTTGATAGTTGTGGTCCCGAGCAAATGTGTTTAACCTATTCACAGTTCATTCATTCATTTACTGTTCATTACGGTGGCCGAGAGGTGCCAGGCGAAATGCAAATTCCAAAAACTTTGCAAATAGAAAAAGGCACGAACCCCAATTGCAAATGCTTTGTAAGAGAAAAAAAAGCATGAATGCAAACTGCCACAACACGATCCCCAATTCCTAAAGTGCGATTGCAAATTGGCAAAGGAACGAACCCCAAATACCACAACATGACTGCAAATTGCTGGCAAGACGTATCGTTTGTGCTGTTAAAAATAATGTCGTTTATGCTGCTATTGTTATATAGATGTTAAAAATGAGATATTAATTTCGAGTGAGGATGTCATAACTCCAGTGGCTGACGGACCAACTCTCTCAAGAACGAGGTGTCAACAACTAGCACAAACAAATTTGGGTCCATTTTGCAGTAAATAGGGAGCGGGGGAGGTACTTGAGATTTGAATTTCGAGTGATGGCGTCACTCAGTCCCTCATTTACTGCAAAATGGACCTGATGTGTTCTGATATGTTCGTGCTAGTTGTTTGATCATCCCTCTGTTATTGAGAGAGTTGCTACGCTCAGTCAGCCATGGGAGTTATGACGTCCTCACTCGAAATTCATATTTAAAAATCTATAAAACGACAATTTTTTTACAGCACAAACTATTGACACAATTTTTAATCAAAATGGAAGGCTGATTGACCTCAGATTAACCTATAAAAGAGTTATAAATATCTCAAATGATAGCAGCATGAACAACAATTTTTTCAGCACAAACGATTGACATCAGTCATATAAATTTGCGTCTGATGGGGGGGCAACTTCACTGACGTCCATAGAGATGGCCAAAAAGCACATATAGCAAAATACAAAGTGTCATCCTTTTCTTTTTTTCTTTCTTTCTTTTTTTTTTTTTTTTTTTTTCCAACTTTGGGTCGTCGTCCTCTTGCCGTCGTGCTGTGGCTTTTTTCATTCATCTTGCGAGCCATTTGCAGTCGTGTTATGGCAATTAGGGTTCGTGATTTTGCCAAATTGCAATCGCGCTTCAGGAATTGGGGATCGTGTTGTGGCAGTTTGCATTCGTGCTTTTTTTCTTTTGCAAAGCGTTTGCAATTGGGATTCATGCTTTTTTCTATTTACAAAGTGTTTGGACTGCATTTCGCCTGACACCTCTCGGCCACCGTAGTTCATGATCCCAAATCCACTAGTGTCTGGCAAACACCAAGCCAAAGACTTTTTGATTGTGATATAAAATGAAACAGCCATCCGACTAGGTCCATCTTTTTCTTTTTCTGCTATTATTTTCTTAATTCTAAAATCCCCCTGGTACCATTTGTATCTCAAAGGTCAGTCTTTGTACATATTTTGATGTCAAATTGTGTGAGGTATGCTGTAAGTCGTCTCAAGTAACACACATTTATGAAGTAGTTTGCAAACACATTCTGATTCTTTTCTTCATCGTGTTGAGTCTGTCACATTTTTAGATTCAGTTGGCATGTACCTAGCCATAGACTGTGTCTGCTTGCTTAATTTGCAGTGAATGTACAACTGCACTTCTCTTAAATAAATTGTCATTTAGGGTAAAGTAAAAGGTCAAACACACTTTGAGCTAATCCTTTGATGCAGTTTGAAATGAGGTCTACTTAATCACAGACATTTACTGACAGTTACTTGTATGCTGACACTAGCAGAAGATTCAAACACCAAAGTTATTTTTCTCATAAATTGCTCCAATTTGTGCAACTTTTTAAGGCTACTATCTATCATCTGTCTATTCTCTGTGTTCCTTCAGAGGAAGTCTCTGAGGGATCAGTGGTTGATGGAGGGAGCTCCTTTGTCCCTCTCCTCAATGGATTCCCAAAGCCCAGACGCCTCTTCATTGGCCTCTCAGGAGGTGGGAAAGCACAGGTACAAACTCAGCCACCCTATGAAAGACTCCGCTTGTAGAATTAGCACCTCGTGCATAATTTAGATCGCTGTGCTTCCTTTGTTCACACGTTTCTTTCACTTTGTAAGTTGCTCTGTTGTTGTGTATTATGAATGCTTTGGCAAGAGTTTACCTCTGGTGCTGAACGCTATCATCAAAACATCGCTCACTTTATTATAATTATGAAGCCATTTCAAATGTGGCCTCGAGGGAGGGTAAATGCTTTGCATGCAATGCAATGACGTGCATGTAAAGGAGTGTTACGTCAATAAGGATCACATACTAAATCAACAATCAGGTTAGATTATTTCAACATGTATATTTCTATCTTGGGCAAGAGGGCAGTAACAATATTTTTTGCTCCCTGCCTCCATCTGCTGCTGTTAAGTATAATTCACCATAATTGGACAGTTATGCGCCTTTTAATTATTTTATTATTGGCCAAATTTGTAATCACACACACACACACACCTTTTGATGTTATGTGTATCATCTGGAAAATACACGAAAAGCAATCAAGATTGTTGTCTTTAGCAATATTAACTCATTCACTCCCAGCCATTTTCACCAGAGCAAGGCCCTTCGCTCCCGGCCGTTTTTCTGGATTTTAACTGATTTTGCAAGGCCCACAGAAAATTCTGTTCTGTTGCTATATAAACATGGAACCTACCAAAAGAAAGATTACTTTCTTCTTTCAGCAGAAAAAAGTAAGTTCATATCTTTTTCCATTCTTTAGAAATCAGCATTACAAAATAACTTAGTTTGAACAATTTTCCAATTTCTGATGAAATAACAGAGAAAATGAGCTTTTTGTAAACGCATACATTTCAAACATAAATTTGACTTTAAACAAGCTATTTTTTTGCATTAGTTACATCCCAAACATCTCAATGTTTTCCTTTTACAAAATACCATGAACAACCAGACAAATAGAGCTTTTGATAGCAAAGTAACAATTTATTTACACATGACTACTGAGAGATGACGCTTTGTCGCCGAGATGACGCCGTTGTCGCCGCTTCAGCCGTGTAAACTTTTCCCTCATCGTTGTCTGTCTCACAAAGATGGATTAGTTTTGCTTCACTGCGAGGTCTGCTCGGCGAGCCGCTGCACTGGGGGTCCCATTCATTTTGCTCGGTCGTCCAGCGCCTGGCCTCCCAGGTGTCCTCTCGGTTGTTTTGTTCGGTCGGAGCACCGCCTGGCATTATGCCGCCAGTGCTCCGACCGTGCTGCCCGGCCGTTCATTGCTGTTGAATCGGGTCTTTACAAAATGCGCTACTGCCCTCCAGTCGCCAGTTTTATTGCTTTAAAAAGGGTTTGGAGCCTTGTTTTTTATTTCTCAGATAGATTGCAAGCTATAGATGCTTCTTGTTAAAAAAAAATAAAAAAAACTCAAAAGACGTATAGATACGTTTTTGGGACAATGAAGCATTTAAAAATAGAACGTATTTATACGTTTCTGGGAGCAAATGAGTTCATATTTAACCGTATGTACTAAATTTATTATTTTATTTTTTTGACATTACGAGCAAATGCTTGGAGCATTCTGACCTGGTATCATCAGACTACTGGCATCGTTGTGCAAGGCATATTTATATCACTTGGACCAGTTGGGGATTACCATGACCTGGGCTTTGAAGAAAAAATAAAAATAAAAAATGCAACTTTGCCACTATTTAAGACCAGTCTCTCTCACTGCACAATGCACATGTCTAAACAAAAATATTGCAAAAAATGTAAGTACAGAAACAATGAAGAGTTTGTCTCAAATTACTTATTGGTACTCAATGTGAAATGCGGGCCTTGTTTAATTGTACACAATCCAGATATGCTCGCAGAAAATTGTGTTTTCCTGTCATTTCAGGAGTTTTGCATCTTCCACTGTCTAATGGGAGACCATTTAGTTATTCTGCCTGTCACGGACATAAATAGATAAACAAGGTTCTCCATTAATTTTCAATTCTGCATATCCTGTTCAGTGTTGTGTGGAGCAGGATCTTATCTGCACTGAATTCTGGCGAATGTAGCACTACACCATCAGCGACACTGAACAACCATATTTTTACTATTACTAGATCATAATTTGCAGGGAGATAACCCTGTATTATATTGTTGATACTCTCCTGCCGCACCCCATAATGATCTCTCAAACCACACAAGGATACCACAGTACCCTGGTTGGGAATCACTATTGTTGATTAAAGCACAGTATGTAATCCTTGGTTGCCATAGCAATGATGGAAATGATTTTCTTTATTGCAATCCAGTGCGCCAATAAGATTATATGAAGATGTTGTGTTTTTCTAAAATGGTAACGTATTGTTTCAAATGTAGATGTGTGTATGTGATCTCATTTTAGGTTGCTATCACAGAACGTGGGTTTTGCAGGGAACGATGAGAAAGAACAGACCACAGAGGACCAAACGGTGAGACATGCACACGCACACACACACAGACGCCTACGATGTGAACAAATGCTGTTAAAAACTGTGTCAAAGAAGCAAACCCTATCATCTTCCATTAGGAAGCTTTTCCCACATTTGTGTCCTTGACGTTGTCACTTGAATAATACATTCTGTGTTCTTGTGTGCTTCTTTTGCTTTAATGTTTGAATTTTAGACATTAGTTTGGAGAACAGCTCTCATTTAATGTTGCAGATATAGAGGTTGCAATCTACTGTTTCCATGTCAGTGTTGTATTGCTGAGGAATGTCAGACATTTACATTGGGGCAAATAAGTATTTAGTCAACCACTAATTGTGCAAGTTCTCCCGTTTGAAAATATTAGAGAGGCCTGTAATTGTCAACATGGGTAAACCTCAACCATGAGAGACAGCATGTGGGAAAAAAAAAAAAAATAACAGAAAATCACATTGTTTGATTTTTAAAGAAATTATTTGCAAATCATGGTGGAAAGTAAGTATTTGGTCAATACCAAAAGTTCATCACAATACTTTGTTATGTACAATTTGTTGGCAATAACGGAGCCCAAACGTTTTCTGTAACTCTTCACAAGCTTTTCACTCACTGTTGCTGGTATTTTGACCCATTCCTCTAACGGAGCCCAAACGTTTTCTGTAACTCTTCACAAGCTTTTCACTCACTGTTGCTGGTATTTTGACCCATTCCTCTATGCAGATCTCCTCTAGAGCAGGGGTCCCAACCTTTTGTGCACCACGGACCGGTGTTATTTGGGTCTTTTTTTCACGGACCGGTGTTCTGACAAATTTTGCAACCCATCAAAAATTGCAACGATGCGGTTCTGCGCATGCGCGTAACGTTAAACATAGCCGCAAAATGCGCAAATGCAGCGATTCCAAAGTAAACACTACAAACTTTCTTGAAAGAAAGGAATATTAACTTAAGTTTGATCATGGAAGGACTTGTAGAAAAGTTCTCCTCAGATTCATCCTGCCATGTAAGCTGCACACAACAGCTGCACACGGCGCTCACCATTAACGACTTCGCCTTGTCGTTAAACATTAATTAAGGAGCCCGCTTCACAAAGATACGATGTTGGAAATTGTAGCAAGGTTTTCAATGCTCTTGTCGCGATGTCAGGATATTCCAGAATGACTTTAATCCAGAACCTCGGTAGAGTTGTTGTCTCAAATGTACGTTTAATAAGGTCGGCGTCATTTGCGATCTCTGTTTATTCACAAACGGGTCACGAATCCACTCCTTCGCAGTTTGTGGGTCTTCGAGGTTGTAGGCTCGTCAGGTGCACTTTTCGCCGTAAAAATATCTCCAAAGACGTCTGTTTTTCAGTTATCTTCGCTCGTGTGGGGGCTAATTATTTCCGCGAACAAATGTGCTGCGCCCGCGGCCTAGTAATACTATCGAGGACAAGCGCACATAGATATATTATATACACATACAAGATGTACTGCTAGCTACTTCTATGACAACATTGTATTCTATCCCGTAGTATTATATCTAGAGTAGACAGAGATATTGGTATGTTAAGAGGGGGCACAGGGTTAATTCGGCCAGAATGAGGTCGTTATTAAATTATTATTTCTGTGCGGCCCAGTAGCAAATGCGCCACGGACCGGTACCGGTCCCCGGCCTGGCAGATGGGGACCCCTTCTCTAGAGCAGTGATGTTTTGGGGCTGTCGTTGGGCAACACGGACTTTCAACTCCCTCCGCAGATTTTCTATGGGGTTGAGATCTGGATACTGGGTAGGCCACTCCAGGACATTGAAATGCTTCTTACGAAGCCCCTCCTTTGTTGCTGTGGATGTGTGTTTGGGATCATTGTCATGCTGAAATACCCAGCCACGTCTCACCTTCAATGACCTTGCTGATGGAAGGAGATTTTCACTGAAAATCTCTCGATACATGGCCCCTTTCATTCTTTCCTTTACACAGATCAGTCGTCCTGGTCCCTATGCAGAAAAACAGCCCCAAAGCATGACGTTTCCACCCCCATGCTTCACAGTGGGTATGGTGCAATTCAGTATTCATTTTCCTCCAAACACGAGAACCTGTGTTTCTACCAAAAAGTTCTTTCTTTGGTTTCATCTGACCATAACACATTCTCCCAGTCCTCTTCTGGATCATCCAAATGCTCTCTAGCGAACTGCAGACGGGCCTGGACGTGTACTTTCTTCAGCAGGGGGACACGTCTGGCAGTGCAGGATTTGAGTCCCTGGCGGCGCATTGTGTTAGCCTTTGTTACTGTGGTCCCAGCTCTCTGAAGGTCATTCACTAGGTCCCCCCTTGTGGTTCTGGGATTTTTGCTCACCGTTCTTGTTATCATTTTGACGCCACGGGGTGAGGAGGGAGTTGAAAGTCCGTGTTGCCCAAAGACAGCCCCAAAACATCAATGCTCTAGAGGAGATCTGCATGGAGGAATGGGCCAAAATACCAGCAACAGTGTGTGAAAAGCTTGTGAAAGATTACAGAAAACGTTTGGGCTCCGTTATTGCCAACAAAGGGTACATAAGTATTGAGATGAACTTTTGGCATTGACCAAATACTTATTTTCCACCATGATTTGCAAATAAATTCTTTAAAAATCAAACAATGTGATTTTCTGTGGGTTTTTTTTTTCGCATTCTGTCTCTCATGGTTGAGGTTTACCCATGTTGACAATTACAACAATTACAGGCCTCTCTAATATTTTCAAGTGGGAGAACTTTTTAATTAGTGGTTGACAAAATACTTATTTACCCCACTGTGTGTGTATGTATATATATATATATATATATATATATATATACGCACACACACACAGTGGTCGCTGTGAATGGGCACCAGAGACGAACGCGTAAAATGAAAAACTGAAGTAGTGTCTTTCTTTTGTATACATAGTTCAGTAAATATATATATATATATGAAAACCTATAAATGCATATGTAATCATTACAACATTAAATATTTTTTTGAAACGTAAATAAAATATTAATAGAAATAATATGTACTGTACATTCATCCTGTTTGTGTGTTTAAGTGTACATACATACGTAGATGTATATAAAGTGTACATATGTGTTTAGAACTCTTATTCTTATAACAAGATACTTATAACAAGATTAAAAAATCTGCAATGCACTGAGGGCGTGAAAGTTAAGCCCCAAAGTAGCGGGGATCACTATATGTACTTATATGTACTGTATATGGATATATATATCTGCAGCTGCTGTTTTTCTTCAGTGTTCCTCTTATTTTTTTGAACAGTGAGATTTTATATATATATATGGCGGAAAACACTCAGGTCACTCAAAGTTCAGCTCTGAGACCCCCAATTTGGACAAATTTCAAACTTGTCCGATATGCACGTGTGATACATCATTGGAAAGCTAAAAATCTCTTTTCTGGGGGAAGACAAATTTTGAAAAGGAGGGCATTTAGAAAAAAAAAAATAATAATAATTTAAACAGGGAAACCCTATTTGGAGGTGAGAGCATGAAAGAGCAGAATTAAAGACGCCATGATTTAAACGAGATATTATCGCGTACTTACCTTGTTTCGATCCAAAAACTCCATGTAGCATGTATCACCGAGTGTCAAGACACTGCTGTGAATTGCTGCAGCCGTATTTTGGGGGGATTTTATGGGTGAAAGATAGTAATATAACACGGGTCGCAATGCAGAAATCGCAGACATCAAGGAGTGGTCGGGATTTTCTTTTTCATATATATACCCTTTAACAAGTTTTTTTTTCCAATTTTTTTTGTTTGGCTCGATTATTTATCATCCAACATATTGGGGAAAATGCGACAGTAACAAAAAAAATTACAATTAAGCGATAGGTATGAGGTAGATACCCATGGCTTTTTTACAGGCGCCATTTTTTTCATTGTGATGTTATTTGTTTAAAAGTTTGAAATATGCAAGTGAATAATTTTTTAAAGTCGTTTTTTTTTTTTTTTTTCCAAACAAAATATTAGACATCGATTATTGATTCTAAGCTAAAAATGACAGACATTTTGAACAATAAATACAATTACTTACCTTCTTTTTATGGCTGGGTTGAAACAAAAGCGTTTGCGCGACATATGTAAACAGGGGTTTCCAGGGTAAAACTGACTAATTAAAAATAATTCGGGGGCTCAATGCGCCATGAATCTGCGATGGCAGCATATAGACATATTGTTTTATCAAACACAACAGTTCTTTCGGCCTAAAATACAGCAGTTTATTTTTTAGAGGGGTGCAAGAGCAGAAACTGCTTTTTCAGCCTTGTCTGTATTTTCCGCCATACATATAATACATTTATATATATAAAATATACCGTAATTTCTGGACTATAAGGCGCACCTGACTATAAGCCGCCAGCCACAAAATTTGACACGAAAACGGCATTTGTTCATAGATAAGCCGCACTGGACTATAAGCCGCAGTTGTCCTCATTGTATTATGGGATATTTACACCAAAAGATATTAACTGGTAACACTTCATTTGACAATGGCACCGTAAGACTGTCATGAGACCAAATGAACCACCATTAAGCTTTGAAGCAATTGGCTGCAAAGCCTTATTGTCACTAAAAGCTTCATTTGGCCATCACTGCTTCCTTGGGGTAGACAGTCAACCTCTGCTGCCACCTGCTCTCAACACTGTTGTCATCCAACATTCCTCCTAGCATGCATGGAGGCGCTACAGATGTAAATAATAGTCATGTTCTGTGCTAATTATTTCTTCAGTTACCGTCCCAGTTGTTTCATTAATTGCTAGTTATGGTATTTGGTAACATTTTCTTGGGTAGTGGTGCCATAATACTGTCATAAGACAGTCATAATTATTACATGACACTGTCATAAGCATTAATGAATGCTTATAATAGATGTCAGTTAGTGTCATCCAACAAATTATCTCACTTTTGAATGGACGTAAAAGATCTGAGCTGGACATAAATGGAGTTAGTGACATAATATGCCATATGACACATATTGACATCTGTCATAAGCATTCAGTAATGCCCATGATAGTGTCATGTCATAATTATGACGTTCTTATGACAGTCTTATGATGCCGCTGTCAAATAAAGTTTTACCTATTAACCCAAATAAATCATCAAATAAGCCGCACTGGACTATAAGCCGCAGGATTCAAAATGAGGGGAAAAAGTAGCGGCTTATTGTCCAAAAATTACGGTATATGTATATATATATATATATATATATATATATATATACACACACATACTGTGTATACAGTGCCTTGCAAAAGTATTCGGCCCCCTTGAATCTTGCAACCTTTCGCCACATTTCAGGCTTCAAACATATAGATATGAAATTTAATTTTTTTGTCAAGAATCAACAACAAGTGGGACACAATCGTGAAGTGGAACAACATTTACTGGATAATTTAAACTTTTTTAACAAATAAAAAACTGAAAAGTGGGGCGTGCAATATTATTCGGCCCCTTTACTTTCAGTGCAGCAAACTCACTCCAGAAGTTCAGTGAGGATCTCTGAATGATCCAGTGTTGTCCTAAATGACTGATGATGATATATAGAATCCACCTGTGTGTAATCAAGTCTCCGTATAAATGCACCTGCTCTGTGATAGTCTCAGGGTTCTGTTTAAAGTGCAGAGAGCATTATGAAAACCAGGCAGGTCCGAGATACTGTTGTGGAGAAGTTTAAAGCTGGATTTGGATACAAAAAGATTTCCCAAGCTTTAAACATCTCAAGGAGCACTGTGCAAGCCATCATATTGAAATGGAAGGAGCATCAGACCACTGCAAATCTACCAAGACCCGGCCGTCCTTCCAAACTTTCTTCTCAAACAAGGAGAAAACTGATCAGAGATGCAGCCAAGAGGCCCATGATCACTCTGGATGAACTGCAGAGATCTACAGCTGAGGTGGGAGAGTCTGTCCATAGGACAACAATCAGTCGTACACTGCACAAATCTGGCCTTTATGGAAGAGTGGCAAGAAGAAAGCCATTTCTCAAAGATATCCATAAAAAGTCTCGTTTAAAGTTTGCCACAAGCCACCTGGGAGACACACCAAACATGTGGAAGAAGGTGCTCTGGTCAGATGAAACCAAAATTGAATTTTTTGGCCACAATGCAAAACGATATGTTTGGCGTAAAAGCAACACAGCTCATCACCTTGAACACACCATCTCCACTGTCAAACATGGTGGTGGCAGCATCATGGTTTGGGCCTGCTTTTCTTCAGCAGGGACAGGGAAGATGGTTAAAATTGACGGGAAGATGGATGCAGCCAAATACAGGAAATTCTGGAAGAAAACCTGTTGGTATCTGCACAAGATCTGAGACTGGGACGGAGATTTATCTTCCAACAGGACAATGATCCAAAACATAAAGCCAATTCTACAATGGAATGGTTAAAAAATAAACGTATCCAGGTGTTAGAATGGCCAGGTCAAAGTCCAGACCTGAATCCAATCGAGAATCTGTGGAAAGAGCTGAAGACTGCTGTTCACAAACACTCTCCATCCAACCTCACTGAGCTCGAGCTGTTTTGCAAGGAAGAATGGGCAAGAATGTCAGTCTCTCGATGTGCAAAACTGATAGAAACATACCCCAAGCGACTTGCAGCTGTAATTGGAGCAAAAGTATTAACGTAAGGGGGCCGAATAATATTGCACGCCCCACTTTTCAGTTTTTTATTTGTTAAAAAAGTAAATTATCCAATAAATTTTGTTCCACTTCACGATTGTGTCCCACTTGTTGTTGATTCTTGACAAAAAATTAAAATTTTATATCTTTATGTTTGAAGCCTGAAATGTGGCGAAAGGTTGCAAGGTTCAAGGGGGCCGAATACTTTTGCAAGGCACTGTATATACTGTGTATATATACATACTTACTGTAGAGCTGTCCCGACTATCCCCCTCAACGTCCTCAATGACGTAAATGTGTCGACGAGCACAACATTCCGTCGACGGTTAATGAAGGATTAAAAAATATATGCAAGGAAAATTGAGAATGTCGGACGCTCGCTATGCGAGCGGGGAAAGCGGCACAAAGCCAAAAATGCGCACCAGAGTGGCCAAAACATTGACTTATCACAACGAAACAAAGGAGGGTACACTGTTGTCCTGTCTCTTCAATGTCAAGCTTGGCTGCACGTCGTGAATGAACACCTAAAGCGCTGTCACCCAATTGTCATTTTGGAAGACGACAAGAGACAACAAGCTATGAGATCATAAGTCCATCTAACTAACTAACGACACGTTTTATTGAAGTTGCTAAGCCTGTCGCGATATGCAATGAGTCCATTTATCGCACGGTAAATAAAAATGAAGGCGGCAATTTTCACGGCTGCGTTTTACCGCCGCATGCGTGCATACATTTGTGCGTGAGTGTTGATGGCATATGAGACTCCAGTGCACAGTTTCACAGATGTTTATTGGTCATCAACACGCCGTAGAACTAAAGTTAATGCATACCAAATAAGGAAACACATCTATATTAAACACTGTAAACGTTAGCATTGCTATATTGAGGCTAATGGGGAAAAAAGACAACCTACTTTAGGCTGCTATAAAACATTCACAGTCCTCTCCAAAATGCAAACTTACGGTTTTAAGGTGACACTTCAAACATGAAAAATCGCTGGTTAACAGTATTTGCAAACGAAAAAAGAAAAAGAAAAAAAAACAATCTATTACTGACACCACATGCAATGAGGAAAAGTGCTTTTTTTGCTGAGTCTAAAGCGTACAGTTAGTGGTTTAGCGAACGCACTTCCGGTGAACATTTCAAAACAAAAGCACGTCATGTTAATCATATAAATGACGACTTTTTTTTTAGTTAATCCAACATACTTCAGAATTCAGTTCCTACTCTTAAGAATAGTTTTAAAATGACACCCTTTATCCTTTATGAAAAATCTGATTGGCAATAAGTAATTATTGTAATCTTTATAATACTATATATATATATATATATATATATGTATATATAATAGTATACTATAATATTAATGCTATATATTTTATAAGAATTGTTTTGAATCATGTTGGTAAGGCGAAGTCAGTGTTCTGAATCTGTTTACATTCCATTCTTTTGCACTAGTTAACGCTAACAGCATTTGATTTCATTGTTTATTTGAGATTTATTATTGTTATTTAGGTGTTTATTTGTACTTTAATAAAGAATTTAAGTATTCCAAAATGTTTTTGTGAATTAATAAGTGTCAACAAAAATTTCATTGCTAAATTAGTAAAATGAAAAAAAATAAAATTTTTATGATAAGTCGACTAATCGTAAAAATAATTGGCTGACTAACTGGGAGAAAATTAGTCATTTGGGACAGTCCTAATAGACTGTATCTAACGTACAATATGTTGTATGTTAATTCATTATTATTTTTTATTTACAAAGCATATGACTGCTGCAATTATTATTGTGTGCAAATTGTAACAACGTAGTGGGTAGGTAAGCAGTGGAAAAATCTTGACACACTCGAATAAAATGACTGCCATTTTGGCATCACCATGCCATTTTAGTATTAATCAGCATAAAAATCCAACGCAACAGATTTTTCTTTTCCCGCAAATTGTTCCCGAGCGTCGCTGCTGTTTGTGCTAAGTAGCAGTTTAATTTCATTTACACAGCCCTTTCGTTGTGCAACGTGACGGGAATAAACTATCAGTTTAACTGTATGCTCACATCCTACTCTGACAGGAATGCTGTAATAGAAATGAATTAAACTTAAGATATTCACATTTCTTGCATTTCAGAATTGATTCTTTGATTCATAGAAAACATGGAATGTTCACCTCCATAAATCATAAAAATTATGTATCTTTAGGCAAATGAAGTTGACGCTCAGGAAGAAAATAAATAATTGATTACCATGCTTCTATCTCCATTAACGTATTGTGCATTAGCATTAATGAAAGCAGTGACCTAAACATTGTAAATCTTCTTACTCCCGATAAGGCAACATTGAGTGTGGTGGTAAATGTATTCATGTTCTGTTTCTTTAAATATACTGTCACATTTTGACCCTTCGAAAAATTAATTAAAATGCTCTGTTGATTAGTGATGCAGGCTGAGATGGAAGCGTCTATAATGTGTGACCTTTACATCAATTTCCTAGCGACAAATTTTGCCAGAAAATCTGTCCGTGGGCATGCTTAGCATAATTGATAGCAAGTGTCTGACACTTTTTTTTTTTTTTTTTTTGGGAGTCACAGATGCGCAAAAGCTTAAACGTCTAATTGTTGAAATCAGGCTGGTGAGGCATGTTTGTTTACACTCGTTCCTCTTAGATGCCTTGTAAACTTTATGATGATTCTTTATGAAATCATAAAAATCAAACAACAAAGAATAAAGTCATAGTGGTTTGCGATACACGTATATCACCTGTCTTTGTAAATGCACAAAATTTGTCTGTTACCCCACAGGAAGCAGCAGGAATGGAAGCAGGAGATATGGGTACGTTGGAGCATTTATTCTTTGTTATATATAGTGCATATTAGAAAATATGACTTTCTTCAAGACATGCGCAAATGGGTGTATTCTTAAAAAAAAAAAAAAGTAAATGCTTTGAAAGCAATGCAATGTTGACAAGTGTAAGCTAACATCCATCTGTCCGCCCCTTTAAATATGTGTTGTTTGAACCGAAGCACTTTAGTTGAATATAATTATACCAGTTACAAAGTCAAATGTGATATGCAATACACTCACGACAACAACCCATCTTCCTCTAGATGCGGTTCTGCAGAACACAGACATCAAGACAAGATCAGGTGACCTATTTGTAACGACACGCACATGTGACATATGCCTGAAATGTTGTTCTAAATTGCCCATGCAGAGAGCAAACTCCATTCACCCCGAAACACATTCTGCACAAGATCCAAATATAAATGCCAACATCTCTTTTGTCCAGTGTTGTTTTTGGCAGCACTTTTCATTTTCATCCTGGTCTTAAGTCATATTTTAGTCAATTCAAAATGTGTTTTACTTCGTTTAGTTTTAGTCGACATTCACTTAATATTTTCGTCTGTAAAATTAGAAATTTTCACTCCCAAAATAAATTTTTAAAAAAAGGTTTCCACGTATTGTGGATGTACATTGACAGACGAGCACATATTGTATCATCTACAAATCTATCACGTGATAATACACTCTCAGCAGGAAAAAGGTACATTATTTTCTAATAATTATACCCACCTGGATACCACGAACTTTATGTAGGAAAAAAAAATGTTTTCCCAGAGTTTAAGGGGATGCTCACCGTTAGCAATAGCCTAATGACAACGTGAACGTGAGTGCTGAGCTAACACTACAAATTACATTTAGTGTGTGATGATCACTCGGCACAGACCTTTAAAGGGAACCACGGCTAGAAAGATGTAGTTCTTAAAAGATAAATGTCAGGACGAGTTATACTAATTTGATATTATAAGCCCTCTTAATGTTTTCGTTTTAATAAAACGTGTCTAAGTAGTAGGTCGCCGGTCGCCTGTGACATCACATTGCCACCCTGGCGGACGTCCAACGTGTCACTTTTGAGTATGTAAGGTAGTCATTTAAAATGCGCCACAACGTGTTAATGGCGAGTTATAAATTAAGTAGAGCTCAAGAGTCCGTTTTGTCCCTTGACTGACGCCGTAGTTTTCCTTTCCACAGTAAGGTGTTAGGCAGGGAGAAAGGCGAGTGGACACAGGCGTTCCTTTATTGGCATAAGCTTTGGCAACTCCTCTTTCACAACATACAATTGAACATAAGTATCATATAGTGAAAATACAACAAAAAATAATATATTAAAAAATAATGTTCACAGAAAGAAAAGTGTTTCAATCCGTATTAATGAGGCCCTATACTCAGAGTTAAACAACAATGTAGAGCTGAAACGAATACTCGAGGGACTCGAGTTTAAAAACTTATCCGAGTAATTTTATTCACCTCGAGGAATTGTTTAATTTTGCCAGCTCTAAGCATCACGTTTTGCCCGGACTACTTTGAATGCGGGACAACGCGCTGACGTCACGTGCGTAGAGGAAGAAACAATTAAAAAAAAAAAAAATCTTACTGCAGCCGACAGCCGCTACAAACTTCACCGACGTTGCTAAAAACTACGCCCGCATGATGCCAGTGTGGTAGCAGGTAGTGTCCGATGCGTCTCATAGATATCGCATGTTTTTAGGACTAGATGCGAAATTACACTCGGCCACCTCTGGGCAGCGTTAGTAAACAGCCGCCATCTTTAAGCAGTAGACTTCTCAGCGCTAATAAATATAACATTACTGTCACTCGCTCACGCAACGTTAGCCCTTCGGATGGCTAGGTTTCTATTGATTATGACCACTGTCGATGCGTGGCTAACGTGTCTTACATACAGGCTTTATTTAATCTGTAAAAACACAGCGCTGTAGAGTGATGAGGGTGTAAAATGAAAACAAAATAAAGCTAATTGTCAGTTTTAGCTCAGTAGTCATTGCTGAATAAAACACCAAGTAGCACTGGTCCCTAATGTGCTCCAATACAGCAGGTATCATACATTTATTTTGAACACTGCAAAAACTCAAAATCCTATCAGTAAATAAAGTTTAGACTAACTTAAAACTTAACTAGAACTTAAAAAGAGCTTGACACAAATGGAAATTCAACTGAAACACGTGGGGAAAACACGTAGCTTTCAAGTGATGTGTGTTATCAAGCGTAATTACATTTTTAGGTAAGAAATATGTTTTTATATAAGATCTAGAAGTTTTTTGAGTGAAAGCAGTGAATTTTTTGCATCACATCTAAGATGCAATTGTTGGCTGTTTTCAACAATGTACATTGAAAATAAAGACATTGATTGACTGAAAATGGTTCAATATTGGATTACATGTCTTTTTTCTCATGTATATTTATAATTGCTCTTTACCTAAAAAAATGTTTTATCCGATTACTCAATTGATAGAATTTTCAGTCGATTATTCGATTACTAAAATATTCGATAGCTGCAGCCCTACAACAATGCAAAGAGAACTGACATTCATAATCAAAATAGATATGCAAAATACACATAAAACTTAACCAGACTAAACATTTTAGCAACTTGTTTAGCTCAACAAATACACTGGCAATATTTAGTCACAATAAACAAACTATGATGCTGAGAGCCATTATCAGGTGTCTTACCTTCACAACATACAATTGAACATGAGGCACAATGGCGCCCGCAGTGCCCCGCACTGTGGAATGAAATGAATGAATATTATTTTTGTTGGATTTACACTTTATTATACTTATGTTCAATGGTATGTTGTGAAGGAGGAGATGCCGAAGCTTCTGCCAGTAAGCGGCGCGGTCCGAGCTACTAATCTGAACGCCTGTGTCCACTCGCCTTTCTCTCTGTCTTACACCTTACTGTAGAATAAAAGGAAGACTACGGCGTCAGTTAAGGGACAAAATGGACTCATTGGCTTGATCTCTAATTTAAAACTCATCATTGACACCTTGTGGCGTATTTAAATCACAACCTTACATACTTAAAGAGTGACACGGTGATGTCAACAACAATGGCGACCGACTAGTTAAGATAATTTTACACATTTTATTAAAACGAAAACATTAAGAGGGGTGTTAACATCAAATTATTGTAACTTGTACAAACATTTATCTTTTAAGAACTACTTTTCTTTCTATCCGTGGTTACCTTTAAAGGCTAAAGCAAAGTTGCATATTTTCTCTTGCCAAGAAAAGAAGACAAAGCTTACCGTGTGTGTGTCTCAAAACAAGCAATGGGGAGACTGGAGAGGACACTAGTGGGTGAGTTGGGGGGTGGGGGGCAAAGCACGTCACATGAGTGACACAACCGGACACTGCTACAATTAAGGCCAACTACACATGATATGTCACACATTGTGACGGAAACTAAGGCGCATTTTCGTCTTGTCAGGTGAACACTGGCATTCGTATCGTAATGTTTTAGCCTCCCAAGACATGTTTTTAGCTCGTTACTATCTCGTTATCATCATGAAAAAATATTCGTTATAGTCATCGTTGACGAAAACAACACTGCTTTTGTCATTAATCTTGTGGATTTATTTCTTTCAAACTCTATTCTAACTCTAAGCCTTTTAATGTATGTGAAATACATGGATTAATATCATGTTAAAGTGCTTTGCGTACTCATCAGAATCACCATCACCAAAATGCAATTATAACCTTGAAACCCTGACTATAAGGGCCAAATATTTGCACAAATAAGTCTCTTGAAATGTGATTTCCTTCTTTTTTTTCTTTTTTTCTTTTTTTTTTTTAACTTTAAGCCAATAACAACTGAACAAAATTTTTAAGCAAAGTATGGCATGATGTTATATGATAAGTGATTACAACTACTTCTGCTTGGTCCTAGAGGCATATTTTGGTTTGTTTCAGTCAAATTATGCATTTTGAAATGCTTTTAATTTCTAATTCAACTGGAGCCACAATGCACTTATATTTGCATAATAAGTACACGCATGTGTCTATGAATATTCACCTTCTTAATACAGTGTGCATAAATTGGGGTTAAAAGGCATACATTGTCATTTTTGAGGGCATTTTTGTCTCCAGGAGGTCACATAGTAAACTTGTCTTAATGCAAGGTGGACAAAACGTGATAATTTACAATTCAGTGCAACCTTCAAAGGTTCAATATAATAACTTTCAGGATGCTTGCAAACAACCTCAGTAGAAGAAATCAACTGCCTCAAGTGCAAACTCCTCAATCATAAAACTTGTAATTAACTGTACAGGTGATGCTTTAGGTAACATTTTAAGATTCCTAACTATTATATAAAGGGAATTTATTTTGACTCAAAATCCATATTCACTCAAAACTGAAATGTGATTTTTTTTTTTTTTTTTTTTTACGCTCAGCCGGGTCAAAATAGATTGGTAATCTATTCTTGTCTATAGCAGCCACTAAGTGAAGTTGAGAGCAAAAATTTGAAGAGAGCATAAGATGGTAGCAGTGAGTGTCACAACAATGACATATTTCGAAAATAACTAACTTTTGAAAATAAATATTCTTAATCTACTTTGTTGCAGAAACTGGTTTTACAGCCCCATACTTAGCGAATCTAATGCCCTGAAATGAGAGAGGAAGTAAAGCAACTGGTGCAACAGAAGGTCGGAAAGTCTCTATGGTAGATCTATAAAAATCGTATCAGGTAGTATTTTGGGGGAGCTGTCCTTGGCATATTTTTTCTGATGAAGTAGTCTGATGTGCTTTCCCCACCTGATTGTCGATGTTGGTGGAATAGGTGAGGTCTTCAGGGATGTGAACTCTGAAGAACTTAAGGAATAGTAATAATTTTGATCAAGTGTATCCCAACAGAAATAATCTTGTTTAAGAATTTGAGGGGGAATTTTTTTTTTTTTTTTTTACCAGCTGTGGAATAGTGGAAAAAAACATCACTAAAGGCCACAGGGTTTCCCTCAGGATTTTTTTAAGCTGTGGTGGTGGGCTGCATCGGAGTCGGACAGCCTCACCGTGTCGTTGATTTGGCGAATTTGCGTCACGGCGAATTTACGTGACAAATGAGATTTACATTTTTTTCCCCAAGTTGAACCATAACAAAGATCTATTTGAAATATTCAGCTACATATACGTAAAATGCGTAGTTGATTACAGCTACATTACCCTACTTAATAATACAACTTTTTTTCTCGTAGCAATAGTACGACTTTCTTCTCGTAGTCCTCCTTTTTCCCTTTTATTGGGCCCTAATTCCTACATTACTACAACAATAATCGTCCTTCTGTGGAGGTACCATTTAGCTTAGCAGGGAGAGGCATGAGAGTCATTTTGCAAGTGTCCCAGAGCTCGCGAAACTTAAAAAAGCGCATTTATCAAGGTTTAGTCAGCCGCTATTGCGTATATCTGTCAGCCAAAACAGTCTGATAGCACAGATATAAGTATGCCTGCCCCTCTTTTATTGGATTCGTTGTTGACGTTAGCGCGGCGGCGTTCTGAAAATACAGCAAGGCTCTATTTTGGGCCCCGCATCTCAGTGCAAATTCATTGAAACTTGCCGTTCCGGCTAAGACTGCTGTCCTCCGTGCACTTTCGCCATTTGTTGCTTCCTTATTATGGCAACAATAATAAAGAAAATAACAAAATAACAGCGGGCTGCCGCCACATGCGACCGCTAGCTCTCGCCATCTCGCCCATTCTTCCTACTCGCTTCCCCCTACGTCACAGCGCCCCAGTCCGATCGTCTCTTAAGAGTGCCGCGGGTAGTTATGGACATTACAATACACAATGTATAGGTTGCCGCTCAACCCTTCACACTAGTCTGCCGCTAGTTTGAAATGGCTTTAAAAAAAGAAACTAGGGGAAACCCTGGGCAAATATTTCTAGGAAGTAGGCAAAATTGTTGTGAGGCGCCATTTTTAAATGCCAGACGTGTTTTAGCCATTCAAATGCTAGTATTTCAGACAGTCTGCAATTGCTCATAGCGTAATGTTCACCTAAAATTTCCTAGGCTATTGTGGTGGCAATGCATGGACTACATAATGATATTGACGGGGCATCGGGCCGATTAATAGGGGGCCTGCATTGTTGGCGTGGCCGTCAAAGCTGACAGAGTGGAATTACAGACAAAAGAGCTTTTTTCGTTAAAAAATCTTGTGAATAAATGCTTAAATCTCTGAATTCTTTATAGATATGGACGTAAAACAGTCTCGATTTTTGGTTAAAAGCAAAAAAAAAAAAAAAAAAACGTGCAGTTTGCATTTATTTTACGTAAATATGTCGAAATACGATGCTAGTCTGTAAGTCAATGTGGTGCCGCCATATGTAAACAGAGCTTTTCCGGGGAAAATTCTTGTGAATAAATGCTTAAATCCCTAAATTCTTTATAGACATGGACATAAAACAGTATTGACGTAAAACAGTATTGATTATTGGTTAAAAGAAAAAAAAAAACGTGCAGGTAGCATTTATTTTACGTAAATATTGCTAACTGTGAGGCTTGCAAGTAAGGAAATTAGCGGCCGCCATATGTAAACAAAGAGCTTTTACCGTTTAAAATTCTTCAAAGTTGAAAGTTTGCTTTATTGTCAAAATGTGCGTATAGTACAAAACAAATAACTCCTGAGACAATCCTTCTTGTTTGTATGTGGTACAGCTGTCGTACTTTTTCAACATAACTCTGCCGTTGGATCGCTATGTGTCACTGCGACCGACTGCGAATTACTGAAGCGGATTATGGGATGGCCCCTTACTTGAAGGCGCGGCGCACTGAAGGTCGAATCTGACCCCTCAATATCATTATGGAGTCTATGGGCAATGTTAGAACAAAAGAAGAAACTCGATAAGAGAAAAAGGAAAGGCAACAAGTGAGTTGAAAAAAATAAGATAGACGATGTTCCATTCGCCCAACCAAAGGTTTCGTCTACTTCCAAAATGTAAAATGGAAAGAACATGACACCATAAGAAAAGTCTTATCTCTCGAACTAAGGAACGTCATTTGCCATTTTAATATGCTTTTCGGCCCAAAACTGATTAGCCTGCTGCCTTCTGTGGCGTGCAGACATTCTGGATGACTGTCCGTTACGTTCAATGCAAAGGATCTTAAAGTTGGAGCCAAAATGTCAGCCACTAGGAGTGTCATTTTCTTTGTTTCAACATTATTTTTCCATTATTATAATTCTTAAGAATTTCCTGATTTGTATATTTAGATTCTTTGAGCAACCATCTTTCACATGAAGGCAGGGGTGAAAGTGGGCTGGAACGCCAGAACTGTGAGGGGCACGTGCTAACCAGTATGTGTGAAACCTGTTGTTTTATTGTGTATCTTTATAACTGTGCCAACAGCAGTTTTTGCATTTCGGTGGTTTTATGAGGTTTAACACCACAAAAAAAGAAGAAGAAAGAAAAATGGGCTCCTTGCCCACCTTTATGGAAGGGAATTCCGACAAGAAATTCTAGCCACTTTCATCCCTGCATGAAGGTAATTTATGCCAAACGATTCCTATTGCTTTAAGCTTTCTAATGTCTATAACTTCTTTCCATTAGTGTAGTCGAGGTTTGGTATGCTCAGGTGTGATCCGACTCAGACGTTCTGTGATTATGAAACTGTGACTGGGCAATAGCTGTTCAGACACCTCACTGTGTTACAGCTGATATAATGATGGGATCTTGGAATATAACATGTATTGTATTTTAACACTTCCACAGCCACAGTCGATAACAGACATCAATCCTATGCAGGGGTGTTACCGGAGGGGCAGGGGTGGGCAGTGCCCACCCACGGACACGCTCTGCCCACCCAAAGAAAACTCGATGTAGTACTAACGGCAGTCTGGGCACTGCGTATGGTGTCTCATTCATATACGGTGGTACTGATGTGTTCTGAGTTGTAACCTTTGCATTGTTACCTCCTCTTTCATCTTTAAAAAAAAAAAAAAAAAAAAAAAGGTTGGTTTTGTTCCTAGGGGGCGCTACACACATTTACGCATTTTTTTTTTTTAATTTACATTTTGTCATAGTTTTCACCAGCGTTCACCTGGCTATTGAGTGTGGTGAGTTTTGAAGCATTCTGAGGGGGTCAAAGTAGGGCTGAAATCATCGGCGGGACAAAGAATGTCTTCTAGGGGGCGCTACATAGTGTATTTGGAATTTGTCTTTACATCGGGGGTCCCCAAACTTTTTCCTGTTAGGGCCACATAACTTTTTCCTTCTCTGATGAGCGCCCAGGGTCAGTTTGTAACAGAAAAAGTGTGACGATTGCAGGAGAAATGTAAAAAAAAAAAAAAGTAAAAATGTATTGTTTTTCAGAAAGCCACAATCAAATAACTCTTTCTGGATTCTTCATGGAACAAAAGTAAATAAAATTTAAAAAAACAAAAATAGTATAAAATAATATATAATATAATGTAATAGTAACACTATTAATTAAATAGATAATAACCAAATAACCCTCTCTGGGTTCTTCACAGAAAAAGCCAGGGAAAAAAATAACACAAGTTAAAAAAAAAAAAAAAAACATTAAAAAAAATTGTTCAGGGGGCCGGACCAAATGTGGAGGCAGGCCGGAAGCAGGTTTAGGGACCCCTGCTTTACATGGTATCAAAGATTGCACCTGTCTTGACCTGCCTGCCGATTTTGCTGCATTTTGATGCATTCTAAGGGGGTCAAATTGAGCTCAAAGGGAATGCGGAACAAAGAATAACTATAATAATAATAATAATAATCAAACCGAGAAACCACAATAGGTTACCTTAAAAAAAAAAAACATTGTCTCCTGCATGTTCATACTGTTCAGTTATGGATGTCTTCTAAAAGCAAATCAACTTTTATTTGTTAAGACCAAATCACAACAACAGTTATCTCAAGGAGAAAACAAAACATGTTTTAAGGTGCAGTAGCCCTACGGTGGATTTCGACCTACTTGAGCATTGTAGCTTTTTTTTTTTTTTTTTTTTTTCCCCCCAGGTAAGACTAATGCCCACCCACACCTGGCATCCTGGTAACACCACTGATCCTATTGCTCTTTTCATCTTTCTGCTGTGAATTTAAATGACTAGTTGTAATCACTAGTAGTAGACGTGATCCATTTGAACTGCCCTCCCAATTTAAAATCCCTTAAGTTTGGTCACTCATAATTCTGTACATGTTTAGCCATGTCGATGCAGATATAAATCATTTTAAATACTGATATGCTCTTAGCAAAACAGCCTTTCATTGAAGTCAAATAACACTAATGCTTCACTTTCACCAAACGTGTTTTGCTTATTAACTGTAGATCTTTTTCCAGTATGATATGGAATGTTTGAATGAGATGAAAATTAATCTCAAATTATGCCTTCAGGGACGCTCAAGGATGATATGAACCCAATCCAGATATCGCGTGAAGAACCACCATCTGTTCTGCTGAATGGCGAAGGGGACTTTAAATCAAGCTTCAAACATCAAAGTGATGAAACTTTGGAGAAGTCAACCACAAATGGACCAAGAGTGACCGTCACTGTGGAGTACCACAGCCAACACATTCCTCACCTAAGCTGTACCAAGGTGGACGAAGGTGTTACGGTCATGCGAGCCAAACGCGTTGTCCTCTTGGATGATGACAAAGTTGCACTGCAAAAGCATCAGAAGTCCACTACTGAAGATGAAGGGACTGTGAAGGTGCAAATAACTCCAGAAGCTTCAACACAGTCCGCAGAAGAAGAAACGAGTGCAACTGAGGAGACGAAAGACCTCGGCAACGTAGAGGCTTCAGGTCCCGTGGAGGATGTTCTGGTTGCTCCGGTACCAGTTTACGCTGAGTCACAACCCTCTTGCCCTGCTTCGAAGGAACCACATGCACAGAAAGAAGAGGAAGCAATCACAGCAGCTTCAGAAGTTTCCGAAACAACCTCAAAAGCCCAAGGCGATGCTGTTGCCACGTCCCCTCAGTTCCAGGAAGTCACCCTTAACGACCACCTTGAGAACAACAGGACTGAGGTGCGACCCCCAGAGATGGAGCCCTTTCTTGAGGAGGCCTCGGGCGTCCCGGATGAAGCTGCCACTGAGAAACCAGCAGGGGCCGCGCAAGCACCCAGGAAGAAAACATTCCAGTGCTGCTCGGTCATGTAAGCTCAACTAATATGCGATCAAAACACTTTGTGTTCTCTCATCATGTAAATTAATATGTCCTTGATTATGAATACACTGTAGCCCCTGAAGTCCATTTTAAAACGTGCACTCCAGGTTTTACAAAGAATGGCTTTTTTAAACTCAGTTCCACTGACTTAATTATGCCCCTGGACTTAGTTCAGTCACTAATTAATGTGGTTCTCTAGCATAATTTATACATTTTAAAGGGGCCATACTCAGAAACATTAAGCACTTATTGACACACGCTACTACTTATAGTAGGCTTGGGTCCCGTTTAGGTCCTCTTTCTTTTAAAATGTACGTTTAAATTTATCCTAGTAGGCTGCTCAGTTCCTGTTGGCGCTGTGCTATTATGGCCATTACAGATGTCCTCAAATTTCCTTATATGGAAGCCTAAAAAAGTGGCCCATTTATATTTTTGTTTCGTTTTTCACACCCTCCCCATTTTAACACAAGCCATGATTATTTTTTTCTTTTTGCTATTGATGTCTAGATTTACTATATAATGAAAATGAACTCAAACTTTTAATGCAGTGAGATTAAAAGGCTTTATTACAAATGGGTTTATGCACATATATAATTCATTTTAATGTGAATTCAAAAGTTTTTGTGAAATGTTTTGAGTGGTTTATAGAGGATATTTTTCTATTAAGGAGCTGTAGTGCTGAAGTATTTAATAAATGTGGGAATGGAATTGATATGTGGCTTTTTTTTTTTTTTTTTTCTAAAGCTTGGTCGTGCATGTTGACTTTTTTTTTTTGTAACCCTCTGTGCCATTGACAGTGATAGACATCCAATCATGAGACCCTTTTTGGTCTTCTGCTGTGCTGTAAGTTAGATTATGACTAATACAACAGACATCAATAAGACATCCAATCCATTTAAACCGGAGGGGCTGTCAGCGAATGAATACAATTTACATGGATTGGACGTCTGTCGCCATCAGTGGCAGCCTATGAGTTAATGCAAGGTACATAATAATTATTCACCTCGATTGTGTATCTCTGACTGATATTCAATTTCAAGGGTCAATTTCTCATTCAACACATTTTTACTGAAGTAAAAATTATTCATATTTAGCCAGGTCTCAGTACATACAGTGGGGAGAACAAGTATTTGATACACTGCCGATTTTGCTGGTTTTCCCACTTGCAAGCCATGTAGAGGTCTGTAATTTGTATCATAAGTTCTCTTCAACTGTGAGGGACGGAAGCTAATACAAAAATCCAGAAAATCATATTGTATAATTTTTAAATAATAAATTTGTATTTAACTGCTGCATGAAATAAGTATTTGATACATTACCAACTAGTAAATATTTCGGCTCTTAGTTCTTTTTTAAGAACCCCTCCTGTTCTCCACTCACTACCGGAAGTAACTGCACCTGTTTGAACTTGTTACCTGTATAAAAGACACCTGTTCACATGCTCAAACAAACAAACTCCAACCTCTCCACAATGGCCAAGACCAAAGAGCTGTGTAAGGACATCAGGGATAAAATAATAGACCTGCACAAGGCTGGGATGGGCTACAGGAAAATAAGCAAGCAGCTTGGTGAGAAGGTAACAACTGTTGGAGCAATTATTAGAAAATGGAAGAAGTTCAAATGACGGTCAATCTGCCTCGTTCTGGGGCTCCATGCAAGATCTCACCTCGTGGGGCATCACTGATCATGAGGAAGGTGAGGGATCAGCCCAGAACTACACGGCAGGACCTGGTCAATGACCTGAAGAGAGCTGGAACCACAGTCTCGAAGAAAACAATCGGAAACACATAACGGATTAAAATCCTACAGCGCACGCAAGGTGCCGCTGCTGAAGCCAGTGCATGTCCAGACACGTCTGAAGTTTGCCACTGACCATCTGGATGATCCAGAGAAGCAATGGAAAAAGGTCATGTGGTCGGATGAGACCAAAATTGAACTTTTTGGTCTGAACTCTGCTCGTCGTGTTTGGAGGAAAAAGAAGGACGAGTACAAACCCAAGAACACCATCCCAACCGTAAAACATGGAGGAGGAAACATCATTTTTTTGGGACTGCTTCTCTGCCAAGGGTACAGGACGACTGCACCGTATTGAGGGGAGGATGGATGGGCTATGTATCGCCAGGTCTTGGCTGACAACCTCCTTCCTTCAGTGAGAGCCCTGAAGATGGGTCGTGGCTGGGTCTTCCAGCGTTACAACGACCCAAAGCACACAGCCAAGGCAACTAAAGAGTGGCTCTGTAAGAAGCATCAAGGTCCTGGAGTGGCCTAGCCAGTCACCAGATCTGAACCCGATAGAAAATCTATGGAGGGAGCTGAAAGTCCGTGTTGCCCGGCAGCAGCCCAGAAACCTGAAGGCTCTGGAGAAGATCTGCATGGAGGAGTGGGCCAAAATCCCTGCTGCAGTGTGTGCAAACCTTGTCAAGGACTACAGGAAACGTTTGGTATCTGTAATAGCAAACAAAGGTTTCTGTACCAAATATTAAATTCGATTTTTGTGTTGTATCAAATACTTATTTCATGCAATTAAATTCAAATGTATTATTTAAAAACCATACAACGTGATTTTCTGTTTTTTTGTATTAGATTCCGTCCCTCACAGTTGAAGAGAACTTATGATACAAATTACAGACCTCTACATGCTTTGCAAGTGGGAAAACCAGCAAAATCGGCAGTGTATCAAATACTTGTTCTCCCCACTGTATTTACACTGCACTGGATGCTAAAATCATGTTGGATTATGTACTTGTTTGATTTTTTGTGAGCAAATGACTGGATTAACCATTAAACCTTCATTTGACAAGTTTAGTTAGTGGGAGTGCAGCATTTTGTCCTTCCATTGGACTTTCTCATATTGACCCGATAGTTTAGAAAAGTCCTCCTGCTACCTATATCTTTGCTGGCTGTTGCAAAGCCTCTGTCGACATGACTCAATAAGCATGTTTCAAAAACGCTGTGTCATTTCATTGTATGATCAGACTTTGGACAATTACTTAAATCACTTCATTTGGACACTTTTTGTGACAATGAAAGTAGTAGCAAGGGTTTCAACCTTGAGATTACAAAATAATTGAATAAAAATCATTCACCCTGTATAAATACCCGCTAACCATCCATCCTCCCGCTTTTTGACGGTAAATGTTGCAGAATTTAATATGTATATGGTACCACGGGGAGAGAACTTTGTCATTGTGACAAAAAGGCAGATTTTTTTTCCCCCCCAATAGGCAATGGTGTGCACATGCAGCAATGAAGTAATTCATTTATGGGCCATCAGCCAAGTAGGGAAAGTGTGTCTAAAACAGTGGTTCTTGACCTGGGTTCGATCAAACCCCAGGGGTTCAGTGAGTAAGTCTAAGGGGTTCGGTGAAGGTAAAGCAACGAAGAGCCCTATTTTCGTTCGCTGTTTAAATCTAAGCAAAGTGACTTTTTAGACCAGGTTTTGGACTGGTTTGTTCCCAATTTACAGTCTTAATCCATTTAACTGCTAGTCCTCAATCTAATGAAGGGAGGAAGTTTAGTTTACTAGTTTGCTCAGTGGAAGGTTGACTCGCACTCTGTAAGAGGGAATACAACAGACCAATGGGCTGGTCTCAAATTTTGACCTGTTTATAAAACATGCGTTCAAAAGTATAATTTTGAACGGGAATTTGTCAAATAATTGGCTTGCTAGCGTAGATATATCAGTTATGAATTTGGATAATATGCTTTATCTAATTCCGAAGGGGTTTGGTGAATCCACATGTGAAACTACTGGGGTTCTGGACCTTTAGGAAGGTTAAGAACCACTGGTCTAGAAAGACAAATAGATCTCGATGTCTTGTGAAATTACGCTGTCCAATCACAATGCCAAGCTGGCCAGGGTAATATCCAACATGGCGGCTGGCTCCAGCCGACGTTTATATTGCATTTCTTCACGTTGCTTGCTTTTTTTTGGAGCTGAAAATGTGCCATGAATGCACAACGCATCGAGCATATGGTGATTGTGAAATGGGAATGCTGGAAGCTTTTTAGAACAAATGCTGGTAGAAATTCCATCATAATACGTCAAAATGCATGCCTTTAGCACGTGAGCAGACTAGTACTAAGCCCGGGCATAGAGATGGCAAAAATTGTTATCACGATAAGTTTTATCAGTCGATATCAACAATTAACACGATATTTTTTCTCTCTCAAGTATGAAGTCTCATTTTTGCCACTGAGTGAAAATAAAGTGACAAAACCAGATGCTGCTTTAACCAATCCTTAATGTCAGAACAAAGATGCATGCATGGTGATAAACTACTACTCAGCATTTCACAAACATGAGGAACATTGCGCAAAATTAAAAGTTAAGAAAATGCAGAACATTGCACATGAGGTAATCTAAATGCACAGCATTACACAAAATCTGAGGTAGACATGCAATCCAAAAAAAAAAAAAAATTAAACTATAGACATTTTAATTCACACTCAGCAACATGTTAAAGCCTTTTGTGCATTCGGTCTTAAGATGTGAACAAAACAGACAAAATGTTCAGTTTAAAACAAGACGGCCATTGCTTTAAAGGTTACGGGCCAGAAAAACAAGTCTATCCACAGTGTCCGGCTTTAATGCTGCTTTGTGACAGGTCACAATGTTCCCTCCTGTACTGAATACACTCTGAGCTGGCGTTCACGTTGCATCAGTGCCCCCCTTCTCCTTTGGTAATTACAGTTTAGAACTATCGACTAATTGAGCGTTTTTATTATTACTGTTAACAAAGCTAATATGACGATAATTATTCATCATTTTATCCCCCAGACATATAGTTCATAATGTTATTGACGGGACACCGGGCCGATTAATAGGGGGACTGCATTGTTGGCGTGGCCATCAAAGCTGACCGAGTGGAATCACAGAGCTTTTTTCGTTGAAAACTCTTGAGTAAATGCTTAAATCCCTGAATTCTTCATAGATATGGACGTAAAAGTCTCGATTCATGGTTAAAAGCAACAAAAAAAAAAAACTGCAGTTAGCATTTATTTTACGTAAATATGTCGAAATAGAATGCTAGTCTGTCAGTCAATATGGCTGCCGCCATATGTAAACAGAGCTTTTCCAGTGAAAATTCTTGTGAATAAATGCCTGAATCCCTGAATTCTATATAGATATGGACGTAAATGTCTCGATTCTTGGTTAAAAGCATAAAAACCTTGCAGGTAGCATATATTTTACGTATATATGTAGAAGTAGGATGCTAGTCTGTTAATGTGGCGGCCGCCATATGTAAACAACTTTTCCGGTGAAAATTCTTGCGAATAAATACTTAAATCCCTGGATTCTTTATAAATATGGACGTAAAACTGTCTATTCTTGGTTAAAAGCAAAAAAAAAAACAAAAACATGCAGGTAGAATTTATTTTATATAAATATTACAAAGTATAATGCCAATGCTGTAGCGACTAATTTCTCCCGTTGATTTATCAAAATGCATGAATGGTACGAAAAATATAATTACTTTGAATCCTCAAACAAATCAATCCTGAGACAATCCTTTCTGTTTGTATGCGGTACAGCTTTCGTACTTTTTCAACATAAATCTGGCGTTGGATCGCTGCATGTGTGGCTGCGACCGACTGCGAATAACTGAAGCGGATTGTGGGATGGCCCCCTACTTGAAGACGTAGCGCACTGAAGGTCGAATCTGACCCGTCAATATCATTATGAAGTCTATGGCCCAGGGTTAACTAGCACAGAAACAAATGACCAACAAATGTGTCAGGTTTCAAGGATGAGGACCCAATCGCAGGGAAAACAAAAGTCAAAGCAGGGTGTGTGAGAAATGAAAATGCTTTAATACCAAGTTCAAACAAAATGCCAGGGGATCTAACAAAAGGGATCAAAACTTGGTCAAACAGGCTCATCGGATAGACAATGACCCAACAAGAAGATAGCACATGGGGAACCTAAATACAGACATGGAGTAATGAGACGCAGGTGGTTGATACAAGAGCCTGCGGATTGGTCAAGACATAATGAGCAGGCCACAAGAGGTGAAATCAATTTGTAATCACATGACAAGACAGCAGGGCACAAACCTAACACAACTAAACTTAAGGCATGACACAGTGATCCTGTTGGAAATATTTCATCGCGTACACAAGGTCAGGACTGCAGGAATTGACTTTCAGTATCACCCTATCTGCTAGACTTCTCGTTTTCTGAGCAGAACAAAGGTGAGTACTTTTTCAGATTCAAATGCATTTTGTTTCAGTTTAGAGCACTTCTACCATAAATTCCAGCATATGCCTGTTTCTCTACCAGCAAGACCAGTACTAAAACAGTTTTGTTGTCTGGTCTATCTAGTAAAGAAACCGGCATATGCTGGATTTCCTAGTGGAGCTAATATGTCAGCTCATGTTAGCCCCAAATATTTTACATTATACGCTAATGAATATTATGTCTGACCTCAGCATTCCAAAACATAATTTGCTGTGAATTAATTCACTTTTTCCACTGGGGCCAGTTTTGAATGTATTTTTTTCTTATAAAATCACCGTTTAAAAAAAAAAAAATTCCTGTTAGCTCAAGCTGCCTTTGTCGAAATATTTATATTTGTTTGATGGTTATAAACCATAAAGTTGCAAACCTATGCAATGGCGTACCGCAAGCAACACGTCACTTCCGCTCATTGATATTATCTACTGTTGCTAAGTAGGGACAAGCCACCGTTTGTCCCTAATAGGAAATGAATGGAAATCGTGTACGAAGGAGATGTTTACAGAGCTAAAACTACCAATTCTCTCTGAAAATGATGTGCCTGGTGCCAAATTAACTGGCAAACATGTGGAAGAATATAAAAATGTTCAGTTAAAGAGATGGCTTGAGTGTCGAAGGCTGAAAAAGATGAGAAAAAACGAGCCGACCTAAGCATAGCTTTAGCTTTTTCATCGACGCGACTGACAATGACATTCTCCTGTTTCAACAAGCTATCCTTACCATCAGCCCTGTCTTTCTTATATATCCTCTGGTTGTCCTACGTCTCTTACCGTTCTTGGGGGTAATTTAGTTAGCTTTGTGTAGCGATCGCAAATGCTACTCAGTGACAGCCAACGAACACTTTTAATTTTTTCATTGATAACACATCTTAATTCTATAATTTATTTACACTTCCCCCTTACTAAAGTTGTTTTTTATAAATATATATATATATATATATATATATAACAGTAATGGTGGCAGTCAGATACCATTGTAATTCTTTTCAGGTCATTCATTGTCAGACAGAAACAGTACAGCACAACGTTACGCTAAAAGAATAAGTTAAAAATATAAAAATGGCTTACCTCTTTGTTCTCTGAAAGACCATGCCAACCCAACATGTTTACTGCATATGAAATGTGAATGGATTTACCGAGCTGGTGTTAAAGTCCGCGCAAGTTGATTCGGTCTTCACATTTTTTCCCTTTTTTGGTTTTCGGAAACGTAAGAAAACATCCTTCACGTGTCGTAATGTCTAGTCTTTTCTACAAGTTCCAAAAAAGCAATGCGTGATCGGCATGTTCGTTTTTGAAAGATTACCGGCGAAAAGTAGCACAAATGGCGTACCGCACACAGGCTATTTTTAGACCGTGACGTCTCATCGTAAAGCGGAAGTAAAGCCGAAGTGGGACATTATAGACCCGCCCTCGCATAGACCCAACGTAAAAAGTGCCGATCACGCATTGCTTTTATGGAACTTGTAGAAACGAACGAATCCATTCACGTTTCATATGCAGTAAACATTATGTTGGGTTGGCATGGACAAAGAGGTAAGCCATTTTTATATTTTTATTTTTTTTAGCGTAACGTTGTGCCGTACTGCTTCTGACAATGAATGACCTAAAAAGAATTACAATGGTATCTGACTGCCACTGCTACCGTTTCTGTTCCATATATAAAAAAACTTTAAGGGGGAAGTGTAAATAAATTATAGGATTAAGATGTGTTATCAATGAAAAAATTAAAAGTGTTCGTTGGCTGTCACTGAGTAGCATTTGCGATCGCTACACAAAGCTAACTAAATTACCCCCAAGAACGGTAAGAGACGTAGGACAACCAGAGGATATATAAGAAAGACAGGGCTGATGGTAAGGATAGCTTGTTGAAACAGGAGAATGTCATTGTCAGTCGTGTCGATGAAAAAGCTAAAGCTATGCTTACGTCGGCTCGTTTTTTCTCGTCTTTTTCAGCCTTCGACACTAAAGCCATCTCTTTAACTGAACATTTTTATGTTCTTCCACATGTTTGCCAGTGAATTTGGCACCAGGCACATCATTTTCGGAGAGAATTTGTAGGTTTAACTCTGTAAGCATCTCCTTCGTACACGATTTCCATTAATTTCCTATTAGGGACAAACGGTGGCTTGTCCTTACATAGCAACAGTAGCTAATGTCATGACTATTAATGAGCAGAAGTGACGTGTTGCTTGCGGTACGCCATTACGTAGAGTCTATGCGAGGGCGGGTCTATAATGTCCCACTTCGGCTTTACTTCCGCTTTACGAAGCGACGTCACGGTCTAAAAATAGCCTGCGTGCGGTATGCCATTACTGGAAACTTTTTCACAATATTGCACAAACCACATATTAGCATGGACTTGTCATAAATTGCTGATAGGTCGGATGAACATTGTAAACACAACTCGCTAAAAGGCCGATGGTGATCTGAAGTAGTAAATGCATACTGGAATCTAATGATGGAAAAGAATAAAAATGATAACCATAGAACAGGAAATTGAATTTAGAAATATTTCTGGCTGCTTGACCAAATATCAGTTGCACTTGAGCAATTCAATTGTTACCCCATCTGCGAAGTCGGGGCTCCAACAAGAGTGACCTCCTTTGCCGACTTATTAACAACTGGCATAAGTCGGTGCATATATTCGACAGAAAGGTCCATTCCATTTTTTTGTTTGATCACCAGTGTTGTTACAGATTACTTGAAAAAGTAATTTAATTACTGATTACACCTCAAAAAAGTAATCTAGTTACTGATTACTTTATTATCAAAGTAATTGAGTCACTTTGAGAAGTAATTTATCAGTTACTTTTTTACTCATTTTTCTCCTTTTGCCGCCTCAACATAAGGATGACAACTGAAAAATGTCATCGCATGTAATTGACTTTCCGATAATGAACTTAAAGGGGGAGATCAGAACTTTTCACATAAGGTCTGATCTTTGAGTTAGCGGAGGTTTAATTAGTCAATGGAGTTGTTTTCAACCACCATTGACTCGTTCTAGTTTAGCCACTTTGGAGCCCTGAAACTAACAAATAACTGACAAACTGCATAGAATTTGTTGGAATAAACTCCACTGACTAATTAAACCACTCCACTGACTAATTAAACCCCGCTAACTCGAAGTTTAGCCCTCATATCAAAAATTTTGAATTTGGGGTTAGAGGTTAGGGATTAGGTTTAACAGTATATCAGTGCCAATATAAAACAATGCAAATTGACTGCACAATACACATTAATTCCACAGTGCATTAAAGCCATACACACGCGCGGCAACTAAGCACTTTACACTCAATTGGACTTACAACACATCCCAAAGATGCTAAACGAACACGTCACCTCACGGCATAAATGTGCAACACGAATATGATGTAAAAATTAGTCGCCTACTTCGCGAGGACTAGCGGGAGCGATAACTACCCGCTGTTGCTACTTCAAAGCTACAAAACGGTTGCGAATGTATCTGCTCGAACGGAACCCTCCAGAATGAAGGAAAAATACTCGCGTTCATTCATGGACGCACACAGATCAGTATTCTCTCACACATCTCAACAAGTGGCTGCACTCGGCTCAAAAATGCATCCGCGCTGGCACACGTTTGTCCCAAAACACTTGTGTGAGTTGAGAGTCGAGACTCGAGACCAAAACAGGAAGATTGATGAGCTGTTTCCATGGGAACCAACATTTTCTATTCAAAATGCTCTTCCTACATGACATTGTTCATTCTACATACATTATGAGGTAATAACAAAATAGTAACGCACACACTAAGGAAACTAACTATAATCAGATTACTGGTTTGTAAAAAGGAACGAGTTGGATTACTTGTTACTAAGGAAAGTAATCAGATTACAGTAACGTGTTACTGACAACACTGTTGATCACACAAAGATTCGTGATCTCCTTGGCCAATTTAACATGTGTCCATGGAGATACTTCCACTTCCTGTGATAAAACCTTATTCCACGTCAAGGACAGACTGTGCAGGATATTTGACTTTGATTATTTGTCGTCCAAGTAAATGTTTTATGTTTGTCGTTGTTTTGTTTGATTTCTGTGAATCATTCTCAGCAAGTGGGACTTTGTCTCGCTGTACTCTTTGAACTCTGTGCTCCTACTATATAAGCTACCATGGGGTAATACCATGCATAACTTGGAAGTGTGACTGGCAACTTTTGTCTTTATGCCAAAGGTTCCGCCCCCTCGCTCCTTGACGATGATTCTCCTAGCGTGTGCCGTCGTCGTGGTCTGCTTGCTGTCCGGCACCACTTGCGCCCCTCTGGCCTGCGACGAATTGATTAAGCCTCTGGAGGACCTATCAACTGACCAACTGGAAGGAACCTGGGCATTGGTCGCTGGCAGTTTGAAGCGAGAAGTGGATGAAGGCACACTCAAGTCCAGAGAGAGCGTCGTTTTGGTCTCATCCAACTCAGTCTATGTGCAACGCAACCGCATTTCGGGCAACTGCCAGTCATATCAACTAAATGCCACCAAGCAAGACAATGTCATGACCCTAAGGGGAGGCAACTATCTCTTCAAGGCCACCTTCCACCATTCCTTCTGTGACACTTGTCTTTTGTTCCGCTTTGACGTGGAGGCACCGACACACACAACAACTGACCTCTACATGGTGAGCAAGAAACGAGAGTTGAGCGATGATGAAAAGGAGAAGTTTACTGCCCAGGCCAAATGTTTGGGGTTGCGAGAGCCCATCTGGATGGATCCCACCAAGGAGCTTTGCCTGTCTTGATTGACTCAATAAATCCATTGATCCTCGGCTTTCATGTGTTTTATTATTGCATAAGTTTAGTTTTACACTTGATAGGTTGGCAGAACCTCAACTATTTACTGTTGTTTATAAATAATTTAAAAAGACCCATTTTTAAGGGGCCTTTGGGAAGGGGGTAGATGCTAGAAAGTAAAAAGTTTAACTGGAAAAGTTTTCAAAAATCTAAGGGGCCAATTTTATTCTTGTTCTTCCGTTACATGCACATTACCCAAAAGGCCCTTTTGTTTTTGAATTGGTAACCACATTCTAGCTAGCTTTTTCAAAAGAATATGTGATCTTGAACATGACAGTGTGCTTGTTTTTGAATACATATTTTTGACTCTACGTTCCACAGATTAAAACAAAAATAGTGTTTACTCACGCTGTACTAAATCAACGCCTCGTGTCTACTAAAGAATTCATATTTTGGTAGAAAAGATAAAATAAACTTTCTCTGAATCAGGAGTTCCCTTTATCACATGGACAGAAATCTCATTAATCTAACCCATTCAATACTAGGGACATTTTGACATTCAGTATATTAAATCTCCACCGATCACTTCCAAGAATGATTTGCTTTTTCACCAATGACTAAAGTATCTTGAGCAGTGTTGTTAATCTTACTTTTTTTAAAATTACAAATTACTTCTCCCAAAAAATGAGTCAGTAACTCGTTATTAAATGATGCATTCTATAATCTTTCACATCAACTGTTTATATTAACTGATTGAATTGAACTTTTTTCATTCCCAAAAAAACATAGGTCACCCTTTTGCATTTTTAAAATTTCACCTATATAAAATTGTAATGTTTGTTGTAAAACATTTCCAGTAACTTTCAAATGCTTTGAGAAAAAAGCCATGCTAATGATAGCAAGAATGTGAATGCTATGCTAACGCTCCGAGCCACCTAGCATCGCGTTTGCAACCCTCCTCCTGTCTCCTGCTCTGCTCTCCGTGTCTCTAATACATCTCTCGTCATTCAACCAAATTGTAGTAACGGCAAAGGTGCTGCAAAGATGGGAAAAGTAATTCATTAGATTACTCACTACTGACAAAAACAACGCCGTTGGGAACTGCGTTAACACTGATCTTGAGTTGCTTTTTTTCTAAATCAAGTTTCTGAACTACACTAAAATCGCCAGCAGAGGCAACCTTATATTCATTTTACTGCCCTGTCTCTGGCGTCATTTCCTGTCTCCCAACACATGTACAAGAATATAATGGAAGCGTTTGGGAGTTTGAAGTGCTTTACACCTGTACAGGTACAGTGTTGGGAGTAACGCCGTTATAAATAACGCCGTTACGTAATGGCGTTATTTTTTCAGTAACGGGGTAATCTAACTAATTTTTCCGCCGTTACAGTTACTGACGGTCAAAAGCGGTGAGTTACTTACTCTGAATAAATTGAAGAAACTACCAGCCGTGTCGAGTCGACTCTCTGCTCTGTTGATTTCTCATCCAAGACTTTGGGTGCGTTCAGGTTCGAGAACAGCGCACGTACGTCTGACTCCAAGCTGTTTGTCCCTGCTCATTCAATTAGACAATGCTTTCCAAAGTTTGGTAACGTTTCTGTGTTTGCTACACCTGATGCTAGCCACATTCCCATCTTCCACTGTCAGCCAGCAATAATTCTGCTTCCATCTTGAGGACGGCAGACGCTTTGAAGGTGACGTGAATTGTCGGGAAACGAGCCTACCTGAATGCCCCTCGAGAGATGCGATAGAAGTGATTGTGATTGGCTGAGGGTTAGTCATGTGTCGTGATAAGCCAATCAGAGCCGGTGATTTCACAAGCAAACCGGAACAGCGGGTGCGGCAAACACACACGCAAAACAGATGCACAAGGTCGGGATGGCAGAGCATTCAGAAGAAAAATTGGCCTTTAAGAGGTGGAGATATAGTTATACACTATTTCAAGTTTGTCGAAATTAAAGGAAAGAAGCTGCATGTAATGTGTAATTTATGTCCCGGGGCAAAGCTTTTGTCGACATCTGTGGTAAGCAGTTCAAATCTGCTGAAGCACCTACAAGTATTTTTCGGACTATAAGTCGCGTTTTTTTTTTTCATATTTTGGCTGGGGGTGCGACTTATACTCAGGAGCGACTTATGTGTGAAATTATTAACACATTATGATATAATTTCACATATTATTTTGGTGTTTTGCAGTGACACTGATGGTTTTGTAAAGTTGTTAGCATGTTCTTATGCTATAGTTATCTGAATAACTCTTTATAGCTATGGCCACGTTCGCGTTCTGCCTTTGACAGTGTATGTTCAATTGTGTTATTGACTTTTTTTATCTTGAAATGGATGCATTTAGTTTGTGGCGCTTTCACGCCCACGTGAGGGCGCACTCGCGATTTGTTTAAGTGAAGAAGAGTGCTCACACGCCAGAAGACGGACAGCTACGTAGCTCTGAGTGAGTGAGTGGGCGAGTTAGCGAGAGAGAATAGACGGCTGCGAACCTACTTTCATTGTTTATGCTTTTAAATCATCTCTACAGAGGCAACGCCTGCGTGTATCATCTTTTCTGTTGTTGTGTGTTTTCCACCCGCGATTGGACACTTAGAGCCAGTTGTGTGGTTGTTTGAACGATGTGCTAATGATAGCGAACGCATGCTAACCTGTTACTTATTACTAATAGTACCTAATTATCATTTATTTACGTTGATGCGAACCTGTTTTCTATCGAGGACCAAATTGATTCAGCAAATTATACGGACGTCCAGCATTGTCTTTTGGGAGTTCGCTGTATAGCCAGGACCGAGCCGTAACGTAGGACAGTATATTCACATTTCGTTGTACATACACAGTACACTGTACATTTATTTAGCATGTTGTTCTCTATTGTATTTTATATTAAATTGCCTTTCAAGATGACATGTCTGTTCTATGTGTTGGATTTTATCAAGTAAATTTCCCCAAAAAATTCGACTTATACTCCGGTGCGACTTGTATATGTTTTTTTTCTCTTCGTTGGGCATTTTATGGCCGGATCGACTTATACTCAGGAGCGACTTGTAGTCCGAAAAATACGGTAATTACTTTTTTAAAGTGCCCAACACTGCAGGTATGAGAATTTGAATTTTGCAGAGTATGTGCTTTGATGGATAGAAGGGGTGTGGGTGTTATGTGACAATTACAGATTACAAAAATCTAGGTATATAGCACTTAAATTTGATCATGGAAGCATCAAGTAAATGTGACATATATTCTGGTAAATTACTTCACTCATGGCAAATCTATATCAACTTTTCCAACTGTTGGAGCTGCTTTTCAGAATTAAAGACTGGTCAGATGTTCGCAGTCACATGAAAGCAAAAAATGATTATTAACAAGTCACTGCTCTATATTACTTTTTACAAAAAGATATTTTCAGTTCGTTCGTAATTGTCGCAAATCTGAATGATTTTAGCCTATACTCCTGAGTAGGTTACCAGGAAAATGGAAAGTATCTAAAATTTTACTGGAATCCATTATTCAATTTGGTTGATTTAATGTACATAGAACAGTGGTTCTTAACCTGGGTTTTCTCAAACCCCAGGGGTTCGGTGAGTCAATTTAAGGGGATTGGTGAAGGTTAAAATGTGCAGGGCCCTGTTTTTGGATTCTGAAATCTAGGCAAAGTGGCGTTTTGGACTAGTTAGTCAACAATTTATTCCAATTCTTTCAACTGCTAGTCTATTTGATGGGAGAAGAAACTAGTTTGCTCAGTGGAAGGTCGACTCTCACTTGGTATGAGGAAGTACAACAGACCTACAGGTAACGTGCACTGCATTTACATATAAAAACATTTGTGTAACATTTTACGCCATGAAAATGGTATGTGAGGCAAAGATGTGATAGAATGAGAATGTCGACATGAAAACAAAAATAGAAACTGTGTGAAATCGCGTTTAATTTTCCAATGTGAAAAGCAAAAGGCTAAATTAAATGTTGTAAATCCACACTGTTTATTGGTTTTGTGAGAAGATTCATGTTTTTTTTTTTAAACATAATGACCTTGTGTACAAATTTGGTGATCAGTTCATTTTGTGCAGGGTTTTTCATTAAATTTGATATAATTTGAGATGTAACCATGACAGAAACTGCACGGTCAAGGACCAACCAAGTAGGTCTAATGATGAACAATATAAGATATATTCCTCCAAATTTGAATGAAAAATTCTAAGATATGCACATTGGGCCAGTCTTGGTCTGATGATGCTGCAGGCCTAATAATAAAAACATACATTTTGGCCTGTTTAAAAACATGCTGTCTAAATGAGAAGAATTTTGAATGGAAATCAACTTTGGTTTTAGCTTGCTAGCTTAGAAAAATCTTTTTTTCCAAATTCAAAATTTGATATTTGTAATTCCAAAGGTTAATGCACACATGAAACTCATGGGGTTAGGTACCTTTAGCAAGGTTAAGAACCACTGACATAGAATGATGGCACAATTCCACAATTGCCTTTATTAACAATCTGGAGCGACATGTATTAGTTGTCAATTTTTACTAGTAGTATTGTAGTTTGTGCTGATGGTGCTGTTTATTTTTCCCTCAAATGTCTTAAGAGGTCCCTGTACCTAAAAGCTTGAGAAACTGTATTGGATTTCTGTGAATCATTTAACTGCTGCATGGTGAAATCGCTCTACAAAAGCGCTCGTCAGCCACTTCCAAGTGAGCGTTGTGACAGAGAATCCAAAGATGATCCTGTTGACCTTCTCCGTTGCTCTTCTCTGCTTTCTGCCGGGTAGCCTTTGCGCACCCCTGACCTGCGATGAGCTGGTGCGGCCGTTGATCGGCATGACTCCGGGACAGGCGGCGGGTAGCTGGGCCGTGGTGGGTGCCAGCATGACAAATGCACCGGACGAAGTCCTCCTCAGGCAGAGAGACAGCATCACTTTCCATGCATACGACTTCACCTGTGTCCAAGCCAACCGCTTCGGGGACGAGTGCAAATATTACCGGCTCAACGTCACCTTGAAAGACAATATCATGACCCTGAGGACCATGGGAGTCAGCATGGCGGGGACTTTTTACCTCACCTCTTGTCCAGACTGTTTGCTGTTTACCTTCAAAGTGGAAGGTCTGGAAAGCACTGACCTCTACCTGGTGAGCAAGAGGCGTGAGTTGGAGCAGAGCGAGACTGAGGAGTTCGTGGCTCAGGCCAGGTGTTTGGGCTTACGGGAACCCATCTGGATGGATCCCACCAAGGCGACTTGTGAAAAGAAACCGGCCGAAGATGTCACAGTGTACGGTCCTGACTTTTTGATAACTGAATAAAAATGTTCATCCTTCCAGCCTACTTGATTTTCTTTCATAGATAAGTGTATTTCACTTGTATACATGAGCATAACAAATTCCCAGTGACACACAATGTTCCAAAACTCACTGTCTGAATATTTTTTTTACTCTTAAAAAATGACTATTACACTCACATAGTTGTGAAACTCTTCTTTTACTAATATATAAGGCATATGGTACTGCATCCTGGTGGACAGGATATGCACTGTTGATGTGCATTTAGATTTAAAATCATCAGTCTTTTCTTTGCATTGTCTTACTACTGTGTGTCCATACTGTTGAGGGCCTATTGCTACAACACAAAGTAATGGACAAATATTTATTTCAATTGAGAATTACAATGGCCACAAAACTCAAATCACACTATGACATACTGTATATACATAATATATATATATAAACAGGGGAGAAAGTGGCTAGAATTTCTTGCCGGAACTCCCCGACGTGAAGGTCGCCACAGAGCCAGAATTTTTTTTTTTTTTTTTTGGGGGGGGGGTCAAATATCTTAAACTACTTAAATGCAAGAAAACTGTTTCAGCACAGTAATTTCTATAACACATACAAAAACTGATTTTCAATGATTTGCAAAATAAAAGTTAACAAAAGCAGCAATAACCCCAGCCTCCATCTCCTAATTTTTATTTTCCCTACTTTCCTCACATACTAAACGCCAAATCTCAATTTTAACTACTTAAGAACATATGATGTATATTAAAATTGAAGAATTGTTAAGTGATGTAAACATTTACTTTTTTTTTTTAAACATTAAGGAAAATAAGTACAAGTGACTAATACCATGCAGAGTGAAATGGAATATATTTTGAAGATCGCGCAAACATTGACTTTTTTAAATCATAAGGAAATTAATAAGTAGCCTAACATAAATGACCAAATATACAGTAAGTCCAAAGTGCACACTGACAGCTAAGATGTTCTGAATTTCCCCATCAGAGCAAATAAAACTATGATAAATAAAGCTCCTCAATTCTTTCGTTGCTCTTAAAGATTTGATCCATTTTATGTTGCATTGCCCTTTTTTATGTCGCATTAATTCCTTTTTTTTTTTTTTTTTTTTTGCTGTTCTAGAAGACGCACATTTGAACCAATCAGAGCTACCTATCTCTGCTGATCACATGTCAGTATGTTCGCCAATTGAACGGATAAATGAGTCCAGGCATTTTGCTTTGCTGCAAGCATTCCCACGTTTGCGTGACTCACCATTGTCAGACTCAGATAACTGCAGCAGGTGGGGAAACCTCCATGCCGTCCGTGGAATTAAAAAAAATAAATAAATATTGGTGGAAACGGATTCCGCTACACAAGCACTTTATTACGCTTGCTGTTAATACTTGTGTATGTAAGTCTGATGTTGGTACATTGTTTTCTTCTTGGAGATGAAATGCATGTGTGGCATCTTGGCATTTTTTTATTTTTTTTTTACATAGTGTTTTGACAGTTGCCGTCATATTTTCGGAATCAACGCACCGTGTACCGGAACAGCTTTCCGACTCTGAATCTTATACCGGAACTGCGTTCTGGCCCTGAATCTTATACCAGAACTGCGTTCCTGACCGTTCTGGCCCACTTTCACCCCTGTATATACTGTGCCTTGCAAAAGTATTCGGCCCCCTTGAACCTTGCAACCTTTCGCCACATTTCAGTCTTCAAACATAAAGATATAAAATTTTAATTTTTTGTCAAGAATCAACAACAAGTGGGACACAATCGTGAAGTGGAACAAAATTTATTGGATAATTTAAACTTTTTTAACAAATAAAAAACTGAAAAGTGGGGCGTGCAATATTATTCGGCCCCCTTGCGTTAATACTTTGTAGCGCCACCTTTTGCTCCAATTACAGCTGCAAGTCGCTTGGGGTATGTTTCTATCAGTTTTGCACATCGAGAGACTGACATTCTTGCCCATTCTTCCTTGCAAAACAGCTCGAGCTCAGTGAGGTTGGATGGAGAGTGTTTGTGAACAGCAGTCTTCAGCTCTTTCCACAGATTCTCGTTTGGATTCAGGTCTGGACTTTGACTTGGCCATTCTAACACCTGGATACGTTTATTTTTTAACCATTCCATTGTAGATTTGGCTTTATGTTTTGGATCATTGTCTTGTTGGAAGATGAATCTCCGTCCCAGTCTCAGGTATTGTGCAGATACCAACAGGTTTTCTTCCAGAATGTTCCTGTATTTGGCTGCATCCATCTTCCCGTCAATTTTAACCATCTTCCCTGTCCCTGCTGAAGAAAAGCAGGGCCAAACCATGATGCTGCCACTACCATGTTTGACAGTGGGGATGGTGTGTTCAGGGTGATGAGCTGTGTTGCTTTTACGCCAAACATATCGTTTTGCATTGTGGCCAAAAAGTTAAATTTTGGTTTCATCTGACCAGAGCACCTTCTTCCACATGTTTGGTGTGTCTCCCAGGTGGCTTGTGGCAAACTTTAAACGAGACTTTTTATGGATATCTTTGACAAATGGCTTTCTTCTTGCCACTCTTCCATAAAGGCCAGATTTGTGCAGTGTACGACTGATTGTTGTCCTATGGACAGACTCTCCCACCTCAGCTGTAGATCTCTGCAGTTCATCCAGAGTGATCATGGGCCTCTTGGCTGCATCTCTGATCAGTTTTCTCCTTGTTTGAGAAGAAAGTTTGGAAGGACGGCCGGGTCTTGGTAGATTTGCAGTGGTCTGATGCTCCTTCCATTTCAATATGATGGCTTGCACAGTGCTCCTTGAGATGTTTAAAGCTTGGGAAATCTTTTTGTATCCAAATCCAGCTTTAAACTTCTCCACAACAGTATCTCGGACCTGCCTGGTGTGTTCCTTGGTTTTCATAATGCTCTCTGCACTTTAAACAGAACCCTGAGACTATCACAGAGCAGGTGCATTTATACGGAGACTTGATTACACACAGTTGGATTCTATTTATCATCATCGGTCATTTAGGACAACATTGGATCATTCAGAGATCCTCACTGAACTTCTGGAGTGAGTTTGCTGCACTGAAAGTAAAGGGGCCGAATAATATTGCACGCCCCACTTTTCAGTTTTTTATTTGTTAAAAAAGTTTAAATTATCCAATAAATGTTGTTCCACTTCACGATTGTGTCCCACTTGTTGTTGATTCTTGACAAAAAAATAAATTTCATATCTTTATGTTTGAAGCCTGAAATGTGGTGAAAGGTTGCAAGATTCAAGGGGGCCGAATACTTTTGCAAGGCACTGTAAACCCTAACCGTAGTAACCTATTGCAAAAATGTTGGTTATTTGACTCAAAACATTAAAGTGCCTATGACAACAAAAAAGCATATTTCATATTTCATGCGGTATTTTACGCTGCTGAATGAAATGGACCGCTTGGATGTGTGTGGAAGCGATCGATATATTCAGTTTTTTTAATCCCGCGCCATGAAAATGAATGACTTCTGGCTGATTGAGGAAGAAGGCGAATTTAACGTCAGCGGACTAATCATCTTCACAATACAGCCGTTACTATATTATGCAGACGGACTGCAGATCCAGCCGATTTTGTGAATTTGTTTATTTTTCGCATCACGCCAGCCCATTCTACTGCAGGCTTTTGTCGCTGCACCAGGGAGAGGCGTGTGAGCCTTTTTGGGTTTTAAAAATATCCTATTCAGTGTGAGGAATGGGCAAAACAAGTCCGACAACCGTGGGACCATTGGATGGACAGGGAAGTGAGTAGGATACGTGTTTTATATTACCGTAATTTCCGGACTATTGAGCACCCCTGATCACAAGCCTCACCCAGTACATTTTTAAAGGAAAAACCATTTTGTACATACAAAAGCCTCTCCTGTTTATAAGCCACGTGTGCCCACATAGTAACATGAGATTTATGAAGAAATACACAGAGCTTTCTGAGTTTTAATAACATACTTTAACGAATAGGGTTATAAATATAGCGCGTGACTTACGGGAGTAAGGGAGGTGCGGAAGAGCGAAAGACGTTCTTTCCTGTTGTTGTGGGGGGTTGTGCGGGTCGGCTGCTGCAGACAGCAGTCGTGTGTTGTTCCACGAGTTTCCAAAATAAAGAATTGCAACCTAACTAAGCGGGTGACTCGCCCTGCGATTGGCTGGCAACCAGTTCAGGGTGTCCCCTGCCTACTGCCCGTAGATGGCTGGGATAGGCTCCAGCACCTCCGCGACCCTCGTGAGGAAAAGCGGCATGGAAAATGAATGAATGAATAAGCGGGTGACTCTTTGTCAACGTTACAATACCTTAACTTTTGTTTCCAAAGAGCGCGCGCAAAACGGCACTTAGCTGACCCCTCAAGCTCACTCCTGAGCGTGTGTCGTCCTCTTCGTCACGCAGCAGATCGGCTTTTCGAAACCCATTGGTGATGATGGATTTTTTTTTACACTGCTCCACGCTGTCAGACTTGTGAAAAAGTTCCTCTTCGTGTGCGGCCAGTTTTTGTAAACGATCTCTCATCCAAGCCTTTAATTCAACTCGGCACGTCATATCTATTTCTTCTAGCATTTTACATGATGCCGGTCTGCTAATTTTACTAATGCACAAAGATGAGGGTCTGCTACTTTTATTCGTGCACAAAGCACAAAGTTGAAATACATGTAAGAGTGCAAACTAGCGTCTTCCTCTACACATATATTCCATGTGTTTTACGCTTACATTTCATGCTCGAGCGGTCCTGGCGGTCGTTATAAAAATTGATAAATTGGCTGCATCATTGCATACGCCGCAGGATTCAAAATGAGGGGAAAAAAGTAGCGCCTTGTAGTCCGGAAATTATGGTATGTCAAATACTGGGATCATGGCGCACGTTTTAATAAGGAGGTGGCTTGCATTTTGTGGGTGACGATGCTCCCTGTCCACCGAAAAGGCGGGAGTGGTCACTGGCCGATGAGTGTAAGTTCTCGGGCAGCCACGCGCTCTCTTCTGCGGTTCTCTATTGTGTTGAGACTTTCACCCCTCCCAGTTCTCTTCGTGTGCCCGCCGAGAGAGAGCACACCCTCGGCTTGGGCTCGGGCAGCCACGCGCTCTGACGTCGGCTAATTTGTCCACCAAGAATGCTCCATTTCCGGCGTTTGATGAGCCGAACCTTGGTCGTTGCCGGGGGATGGCAGATCGGTGAAGGCTATCACCCCCACCGCCGTGTGTGATACGAGTCGGGGTAGTTTTGTGATTTTTTTTTGTGTGTTTTTTTTGGTATGTTTGTTTTGTTTTCGAAAGAAGAGGAAGAGACTTGGGAGAGCCGCTCGGTTCGAGTTAGCATGTATCATAGCTCTCACACTTTTTTGTTTACACTATTTCCTTGTCTCTGAGTCCGCGTAGGGAAAAAAAAGAAAGAGCCGACCAGTGTTGTTAATCTTACTGAAAAAAAGTAATTAATTATAGTTACAAATTACTTCTCCCAAAAAGTAATTGCGTTAGTAACTCAGTTACCTGAATGTAAGAGTAATTAGTTACTTGGCAAAGTAATTGGTGATAATTACTTTTTTTTTTTCCCTCAAAAAAAAAAAAACAAAAAAAACATTGGCCACACTATGTGAAGTTTTTTGTGAAGCTTTTTGGTACAATTGGCCCGAGCCCAATTCTTTACCCTAATTTACCCTTTACCCTGAATCAACTGTTAAAAGTTGTTAAAATTGCTCCCATTATTGCATTTGTTCCCTTCTCTCTACTTTCGACATATGAAAGTTTTAAAACGGTTTCATCATTTAAAGATAGATTCAAGTCAAGATTTTGCCGATTTAGAAGTATTTTAGATAAAAAGTTACTTAGGTTCGCTAGGAAGGTTCTCTACAACAATGCCGTCCTAAAAAGTCTACTGCTTTAAGATGGCGGCTGTCTACTAACGCATTTAGTGCCATGCAGTGTTGTTAATTTTACTTTTAAAAAGTAATTAATTACAGGAACAAATTACTTCTCCCAAAAAGTAATTGCGTTAGTAACTCAGTTACCTGAATGTAAGAGTAATTAGTTACTTGGCAAAGTAACTAGTGATATATTTTTTTTTTTCTCAAAAAAAAACACAAAAAAAAAACACACAGGTCACACAATGTGAAGCTTAAAGGGTTTGGGGGACAATTGGCCCTAGCCCAATTCTTTACCCTCCACTTAACTAGACACAAGGGTATTGCGATAACTAGCTAGTAACCTTTGCTATGTGTGGAAGTCATTTAAAGTTGTGAATCAATCGTTAAAGTTGTTAAAATTTCTCCCGTTATTGCATTAGTTCCCTTCTGTCTACTTTAAACATGTGTAAGTTTTAAAACTGTTTCATCATTTAAAGATAGATTTAAGTTAAGATTTTGCCGATTTAGGACCATTTTAGATTTTTTAAAAAATTACTTAGGTTCGCTAGGAAGGATCTCTACATCAGGGCCTTCCTGAGAGGTCTACTGCTTTAAGATGGCGGCTGTTTACAAACGCATGTAGTCCTTAAAAGACTTTGGCAATGCAGCAGTGTCTGTCATTTGCATCTAGTTCTATAATATGATATCTACCGTGTCATGTGGGTGTAGTTTGTCGGCTATGGCTGCAGTCAGGTATTATTGGAGCCACCTAGCATCGCGGTTGCAACGGCGTCTTCCCCACTCCTGCTCTGCTCTCGTCCCCGTGAGTCCGTTTCTCTCAGACTTTTTTTTATTCAACCAACTTAGTAACGCATAGTAACGCACGCCTTTCCCGCCTCAGTAACGGTAACGGCGTTGCCAAGATGAGAAAAGTAATAAATTAGATTACTCATTACTGAAAAAAATAACGCCGTTAGTAACGCCGTTATATTGTAACACCGTTATTAACAACACTGGAGCCGACTAATTCCGGTGGCATAAAATACCATTCGGGAGGTTTAAGAAGTCGGCAGTTTTGACCATTAAGCAGTAATTTTGTCCTCTCGTACTGAATAAATCCATTCTTAATATTTCATATCATCGTATCCATTTAGCACAAGACTTATTTGTCATGACCTTACAATTTATTTAGCAATTGGGGGGAAAATGCTTAGATAAAAAGAATTTCCTGTAAAAATATTGGAGTAGAGAGATAAAAGCAATGATGACATTTTTCTGCTCTCTGTCGCATTTTCCTCATTCTGAATCTTCTCCCTTCATTGGCCTGAATTCTAAATCAGCTGAAATCTTTACTCATCCATCATCATCACCCAGATGGCGGTGCCAGAGCGCTATAATAACAGGAGTAGCTAAACGGCAGATTGACTCATTTCTCGTCATCCGTGCATTGACCAAATTTTGTATATAGTCGAATCGTTTCAAAATATGATTTTAATTTACATAATAATGCTGTTTAAGCGGCATGGAAAATGAATGAATGAATGAAATTTTTTTTTTTTTTTTATGGTGTCACAGGCACTTTACAATATAAACAAATTTAAGGCACATACTGTACATATGGATGTTCACAATAATAATCATTTAAAAAATGAACATTTGACAGTTCATAATGCTATTTCCAACAATATATGCCCGCTGCACTTGTGGATTTGATGGTTTTAACAGTGCAACTGTGAAACATAATTTGAGGTTTTTTGAATGTATCTAATTACTCTATCCCATAACATGGTGTGAGCCATTGTGTCATGTCATTTATGAGAAAAGACCAGTGGAATTAGGACTTTTGTTCTTAATTTGTTTAAACTCTGGAACAACAGACTTTAATCCAAAACAAATTTGAATAAATGCCCAGATTAGCAGACTTTGATTTAGAGGAGGGGTGCACCTTCTACTGCTCACCAGCCAATCACATTGCACAAAGAGACAAAGCAACCAATAGCACGCAAATCCATCCCTGTGGAGAAAGCTAACATAAAGGTTTCTGGACACTGGAGAGGAAGTTCAGATCCCTGGATAAAAAAATCAAAACTCTACAACATGCAAAGTCCATGCAGAAAAGTCTCCAAACTTAAATTTTTGCTGGCGTTACCAAACACACCATCGTTCAAGTTGATAGTACTCCTGAAATTACTATCAAAGGTGTTGTGCACCAATATCAACATTACTGCAAAATCATGTTCACACACGGATTCAAACTCCTAAAATATGCGAGTTTATCTATTACAGTTGATCAATACAAATTGAAGGACGCAAGTCTGTTCCAGGCTTCGATAACCCCCAACAAGTAAATAAACTATTAATAATTTACAAAAGCAATGTTACGGAGGTTTCGTAATGGGGGTTACATCATCATACCAAACTTTCTCAAACATTTTAGAGCCAGGAGCGTTCAGAAACTGCAAAGAAAATCTGATAAGAATTGGCAAAAAATGAACTACGTTTCTCCTTCAAATTTGAGGAAATTCAATATCAGTAAATCCGGCAAAATGGCCTTTCAAAATGCCTTAGCAACCATATTCAAATAAACCGACCTCTGAACCTAATTTTATGATTTATGTATGGGAAATTCACGCCACCATTCTGCCGCCCGGGGGATTGCATTTAGTAAAATTGTAAAATATTCCTAAAATAGAAAACTTAGGAGAATTTAATTTTTTACTTTATGATGCATCTGCTTAGAAAAACAAGCTCAAACACAACTTTGAGTTGAAGAAATTGAAGTGGAAGTTTCTGAGGTGAGAGTTTATTTGTAAGAAATGTTTTTAAAAAGCAATTAAAAAAAATAAATAAATACTGCAATGGTGGAACACCTTGCACAGTTAGTATCTTCAGTGTAAATAGAGTCACAGTCCAGTAAGACTTTGGAGTTTTTAGTATTACACAATCAAAAATCAACTATAAAAAGGGCCTGCTTTCTTCTGTAAGCAACATTGGAAAAATCACTAAAGAACATGCGTCCAGCAGGAGCGTTTGCGCTGTGTGCCGTGTTGGCATGCACCTTGTGTTCCTTAGTCCACTCAGACTCTCCAGCCTGCGAAGATTTGGTCCGACCTCTGGACAGAGCGGATGCTCAAGTCTTGTCTGGTCGCTGGGCTCTAATTTCTGGCGGTTTTGTGGACCAGGGACAGCTTTCATTCTTTCAGCGCAGAGACAGTGCCTCCATTGATGTCAGTGTGTGTCCTGGTCGCGACATTTCCTACACGCCCAAAGTTAACGTAGGGGGAAAGTGTATCTCCAGTAGGCACAACGTGACCCTGGAGGGCAGCACTGTTCACTTCCGGGACGACGCCAACACCACCGTGACCTTGCTCCACACTTCCTGCTCGGACTGTTTGTTGTTGCGCTTCGATAACAGCGACAAAGTAGTGATGCGTGCATACCTGTTCAGCAGGAACAGGGAAGTGACCCAGGAGGAGAAAAAGGAGTTTACGGCTCAGGTGGCGTGTCTGAACATGCTTCCACCAGTTTGGCTTGACCCCAGCAAACAGCTTTGTCCTGAGGAGGCTGCAGCACAAGAGGCCTGTGTTGTTTCTTCCTAAAACATGTCTGTTTTATTGTCTGTTATGGGTAATAAAATACTTGTAACACAGTACTGTGTCTGTTGGTGTTACTGAAAGCTGGCTACACACATCCCGACAAGGCAACAATCAGGTTTTATATTCGAGGAGAGATTGACAAATGTCTGAAGTGAGCCACACACTTCAATATTAAGGCAATGCAGGCCACAAACAGATTGGGTGATCGGGGGGTCAGGGCTACATTTCTCACAAATATTAATACAGTTGTGGTCAAAAGTTTACATACACTTGTGAAGAACATAATGTCATAGCTCTCTTGAGTTTCCAGTTATTTCTACAACTCAGATTTTTCTCTGATAGAGTGATTGGAACAGATACTTCTTTGTCACAAAATACATTCATGAAGTTTGGTTCTTTTATGACTTTATTATGGGTGAACAGAAAAAAGTGATCAAATCTGCTGGGTCAAAAAAATACATACAGCAGCACTAATATTTGGTAATATGTCCCTTGGCCATTCTCACTTCAATTAGGCGCTTTTGGTAGCCATCCACAAGCTTCTGGCAAGCTTCTGGTTGAATCTTTGACCACTCCTCTTGACAGAATTGGTGTAGTTCAGTTAAATTTGATGGCTTTCTGACATGGACTTGTTTCTTCAGCATTGTCCACAAGTTCTCAATGGGACTTCGGGAAGGCCATTCGAAAACCTTAATTCTAGCCTGATTTAGCCATTACATTACCACTTTTGATGTGTGTTTGGGGTCATTATCCTGTTGGAACACCCAACTGCGCCCAAGACCCAATCTTCGGGCTGATGACGTTAGGTTATCTTGAAGAATTTGAAGGTAATCCTCCTTCTTCATTATCCCATTTAATCTCTGTAAAGCACCAGTTCCATTGGCAGCAAAACAGCCCCACAGCATAATACTACCACCACCGTGCTTGACGGTAGGCATGGTGTACTTGGGGTTAAAGGCCTCACCTTTTCTCCTCCAAACATATTGCTGGGCCTTGTGGCCAAACAGCTCGATTTTTGTTTTGTCTGACCACAGAACTTTCCTCCAGAAGGTCTTATCTTTGTCCATGTGATCAGCAGCAAACTTCAGTCGAGCCTTAAGGTGCCACTTTTGGAGCAAGGGCTTCCTTCTTGCACGGCAGCCTCTCGGTCCATGGAGATGCAAAACACGCTTGACTGTGGACACTGACACCTGTGTTCCAGCAGCTTCTAATTCTTGGCAGATCTGCTTTTTGGTGATTCTCGGTTGAATCTTCACCCTCCTGACCAATTTTCTCTCAGCAGCAGGTGTTAGCTTGCGTTTTCCTCCTGATCGTGGCAGTGACAAAACAGTGCCATGCACTTTATACTTACAAACAATTGTTTGCACTGTTGCTCTTGGGAGCTGCTTTGAAATGGCTCCAAGTGACTTTCCTGACTTGTTCAAGTCAATGATTCGCTTTTTCAGATCCATGTTTCCAGCAGATTTGATCACTTTTTCTGTTAGTCCATAATAAAGTCATAAAAGAACCAAACTTCATGAATGTTTTTTGTGACAAAGAAGTATCTGTTCCAATCACTCTATCGGAGAAAAATCAGAGTTGTAGAAATAACTGGGAACTCAAGAGAGCCATGACATTATGTTCTTCACAAGTGTATTAAAACTTTTGACCACAACTGTAGGAAGACAAAATAATCAATGCAAAATAAATCTGTATTAACTGACACTAACTTTCATGTGTATTGGTTCAGGTGATACACTGTTCGATTCAAACCTTTGTTTTCAAAAACTGCTCAAGAAACATTTTGAAAACTTCCAGAATAAATGTCTGGGTTTAGTTAGCAAATTTAAATTGCAATATTTATATATATGGCGGGAAACACTCAGGTGACTTGAAGTTCCGCTCTGAGACCCCCAATTTGGCCAAATTTCAAAATTGTCTGATATGCACGTGTGATGCATTATTGGAAAGCTTAAAATCTCAATTTTCTGAGAGAAGAAAATTTTTGAACAGGAGGGCATTTTTTGTTTTTTTAAAGTTTTTTTTAACAGCAAAACCCTATCTGGAGGTGAGAGCACGCAAGAGCAGAATTAAAGACGCCATGACTTTAACGAGATATTATCGCGTACTTACCTTGTTTCGATCTAAAACTCCATGTAGCATGTATCACTGAGTGTCAAGGCACAGCTGTGAATGGCCACAACTGGATTTTTTGGGGATTTTATGGGTAACACAGTGTAGTATAACAAGGGTCGCGATGCAGAAATCGCAGACATCAAGGAGTGGTCGAGATGTTCTTTTTCCTATATTTACCCTTTTAAGCCTTTTTTTTTTCAATTTTTCTTTGTTTCGATCAATTATTTATCATCTAACATATTGGGGAAAATGCGAGAGTAACAAACAAATACAATTAATCGATAGTTATGAGGTAGATATCCGTGACTTTTTTTTTTACAGATGCCATTTTTTTCATTGTGATATAATTTGTTTAAAAGTTTAAAATATGCAAGTGAATAATTTTTTAGTCTTTTTTTTTATTTTTTTTTTTAAACAAAATACATCAATTAATGATTCTAAGATAAAAATGACATTTTGATTAATAAATATAATTCTTTTTATGGCTGGGTTGAAACAAAAGCGGTTGCCCGACGTCTGTAAATGGGGGTTTCCAGGGTAAAACGGGACAAATTAAAGATAGTTCAGGGGCTTAATGCGCCATGAATCTGCTATGGCAGCATATAGACATATTGTTCTATCAAACACAACAGTTCTTTTGGCTTAAAATACAGCAGTTTGTTTTAAAGAGGAGTGCATATATATATACACACTTTGCCTGGCATAGCCAGACTATTCTCCCTGTATTTTTCAAACACTGTGAGAAATAGTCTGGGACCAAGCCCATTAATGGCCTCTCGAGCAAAGTAAAAAATCAACCGTCCAATCAGATTCATTTATTTGCGTGACGTGTTCTTAACGAGTAACATCACTCTTGCGTGCCGAAAGTAGTCTACAACAACACAGATGGCGAACGGGAGATCTGAGAATATGTTCCAATCCGCGCTAAAACCAGTTTTAAATTACCAAAAACACATCGAAACAAGTCATTGACAATAGTCAACATGGCTCGCGCTAGCCATGTTGAATAAACCTCTCCATTCTACGCTCATGCTAATTACTTGTCGCTTTAATAACGTCACGTCTGCCCGTCGCTGATTGGTCCACTCCGCTGTCTGTTTGCTGTGGCTTGCTCCGCCCTCGGAATTTGATCTGCCGGACGGTCGCCAGACTCAATCGCTAGAACAGCAGTGAGTCTGGTATACCAGGCAAATACACACTGTAACCTCATCCCAGTACAGCATGTGAGCTATTTCTCCATGTTGTTTCTAAGAATCAGACAGTGTAAGGACTTTTGTTCCTCCGTTGGTCTAAATGATGACATTTGGAGCTTTCAGCCAAAACAAGCATTCAAAAAAAAAAGAAAGATGTGGTCATTCGAAGATTAGCCCCTCTAGGCTGCGAAGACCTGATCCAACCTCTGGAAAGAATGGACGCTCTACTTTTATCTGGTCCCTGGGCTTTAATTTCAAGCGCTCTAGTAGCCACTACGTGTCACTAGAGAGAATAATAGTTCACTTCCGGAATGACAGCAACATGATCGTGACCTTCCTCTGCACACCGTGCACAGACTATTTGTTGTTGCTCTTCAATCATAGAGACAACACGATGATACATGCATACTTGTTCAGCAGAAATAGGGTCACCTCGGGAGGAGAGGGAGAATTCATGGCTCAGGCAACGTGTCTGAACATGGTTGACTGGACCCCAGCGAGGATCTTTGTCCTAAGGGGGCTGCAGCAACATGAGAGGCTTGTGTCAGGCAGCAAGCATCCTGATAATCAGGCCAACAAGTAATTTGAGAATTATTTCGACTCTTCCAATCAAAGTCAATAGACTAGCCTCCGTTTCTGATCTCGAAAGCCAGATACCGTAATTTTCGTACTATACTGTAAGGCGCACCTGATTATTAGCTGCCACCAGCCAAATTTGACACGAAAACGGCATTTGTTTAGAGATAAGCCTCTCCGGACTATAAGCCACAGCTGTCCTCACTGTATTTTGGGATATTTACACCAGAAGATATTAACTGGTAGCATTTTACTTGACAGCGGCGTCATAAGACTGTCATAATTATGACATGACACGTCATGAGCATTAATGAATGTTTATGACTAGAGATGTCCCGATCGATCACGTCATTTTCAAAGTATCGGAATCGGCAAAAAAATATCGGCCATGCCTTTTTTTAATATATATACTGTATATATTTTTTAATTAAATTGTTTTCTAATTGTATTTAACGTTACAGACATACTATGTTACACTCATCCAGAGTCTTTAGTTTAGGCTTAAGATAGGGTTATCAAATTTATCCCAATAACGGCAGTGATTAATTTTTTAAAAAATGTATCACGTTAAAATATTTAATGCAATTAATGCATGCGCTGCACGACCCACTCACGCATTGTCGCGCTCAATCTGTAATGGCGCTGTTTTACCTATATAGAGAGATAAAAGGCAGCGTAAAATGAGTAGAGTTCTTTTTGGCAGCCTTTGGAGCCTTTTTTTAATTGGCTAAAGCCTTACAATCCCTCTCCCTATGATTAGAAATATCATGGGAAGCAATGTGGGGAAGCAAGGTAGCAATTGATCTTTTTCTAAACACCTTATGTTATTTCCCAACGCAGAGAAGATATATCAATTGGTAGCACTACGCACAGTCATGGTTCCACTTTCCATCATGCATTTGCACATGGCTACAGTATCATTTACTGAAAGCTCAACAAATACACTAGATGGCAATATTTAGTCACAATATACAAAGTCAAAAGTCTTTCTATCCGTGGATCCCTCTAACAGAAAGAATGTTAATAATGTAAATGCCATCTTGAGGATTTATTGTCATAATAAACAAATACAGTACTTATGTACTGTATGTTGAATGTATATATTCGGCCGAGTTTTATTCATTTTTTTCTTAATGCATTGCCAAAATGTATATGATCGGGAAAAAATTACCGGGAATGATTGGAATTGAATCGGGAGCAAAAAAAAGCAATCGGATCGGGAAATATCGGGATCGGCAGATACTCACACTAAAACGATAGGGATCGGATCGGTAGCAAAAAATCATGATCGGAACAACCCTACTTATGACGGATGTCATTTAGTGTCACCCAGCAAATTATCTCACTTTCTATCTCACACAAGGGGGGCAAGGCAGGGCAGTGGTAAACTCAAAAATGATTTCATGTCAGTTAACGAGAAACAAAGTACAAACAAACATCGGGGATCAAACAAAAGACCAGGAATTCAAACTTACGTTAACTCGGGAACATGAACAAGAGGGCTTTGACGCAGGAATGGACAACAAGGCAACAAGAACAGACAGCACATGGGGAACTTAAATACAGACATGGTGTAACAAGCCAATGAAATACAGGTAGGTGATAAAAGAGGTAGTAGATTGGTGGATACACAAGGAGCAGGTACAACTGGTGAAATCAATGGGCAATTATATGGACAAGTCACATTAGTAAGAAACAAACACAAGACCTAACAGACATAACCTGAATTAGTGACAAAAATTATCAGATGACACTTCAGGACATCTGTCATAAAAATTTATTAATGCCCATGAAAGTGTTATGTCTTAATTATGACCGTCTTATGACACCGCTGTCGCAGTCACCTATTAACCCAAATAACCCAAAACCAAAACAGCTGTTTTGAAGTAATATATGAGTACAAATTCCAAAACTGATCTTAATTTGCTCCATTATGTAAAGTTTTTTTTCTTTAAACTATGGGATCCCCATTTCCTTAGAAAATATAATAACACAGTACTTAATCAGCATGTGCTTGTTTTGAAAAATAAAAATTCGACTACAGTGGTACATCCACATAGGAATTTAATTTGTTCCAGGAACTGGTTTGTAGGTCGAAATGTGCACATGTGGAGCTGGATTTTTTTTACCATAAGAATACATTATAATTCAAATAATTCGTTCCACAGCCCAAAAACCTACACTAAATCCTTAATAAATATTTCAGGTACAATTACAAATAGAAATTACACAAACAACAAATAAATTATAAATGCAAATCGGAATAACAATCATATAACAATAATGTAACGGGTTCTAATGTGGCGGTTGTGTTTTGCATGCTGTTCCCGAATGCACCGTGTGACTGACGCGAGAGTGAGAGATGTTTGGAAGTGTGGGAGGTTTTACTTTCTCTTTGCACGTCTATGGCTACGGCGGACAGTAGCCGTGTTGTGTTGTACAAGTTCTGAAATAAATGATTAAAAACCTGACAAAGCTGGCGACTTCCTTGCCAATGTTACGACAATAAAAATATTAATGAGAGTTGTCCTCAAGATCGTAGACATACTCCGGCCGCATTGTCGAGCCATTTCACTGGCGCGCTTACCACGCTCATATTTTTGCATCATTTCATTTTTAATTTCAATGTTAAGCATCACCTTTTTTCATCACTAACCTTCTTGAGACTCCTGTTGATTTCTCTCACAAGAAAGCCCACCGTGTGTCCGTCTTGCGGGAAAACAATGAGAGTGTGACGCTGGCATAGATCCTCATATGTCGAGACAAACGATTAGAATTTTATGTCAGGATGTCGAAAGGAACGTACTGTATGTCGAGGTACCGCTGTATTCACATAAAACAAATAACAAACAGGCATGACTGCAATGTTTATTTAACATAATTGTTTTTACAAAGCATCAGGCTACTTGTTCACAACATATTAAGTATGTACACTAAACTGTGGAGATGAGTTTTTAGTTGGTATACTGTGGAAACTACGCACTTTTTTAAAGAGGAAATGCTTTGATATTTGATATTTCTTTGTTTTTGTTGTTTTTTACTTAAAGCATTACATATGTCATGTTTAGATCTGGGGATACAGTATTTGACAAATATAGATTTTGCATTATTTATCGAGGCACAGAGATTAAAATTCATTAATCCTATATTAATGAAAATATGAGATATTTTCTGTGTCAAGAGAGCCTTCTGGTTTTCATTCAAAAAAAACCTTTTATTAACTCATTCACTCCCAGCCTTTATCCCCGGAGCAAGGGCTTTCGCTCCCGGCCGTTTTACAGGATTGTGACTGATTTTGCAAGGCCCACAGAAAACTATTTTCTATTGCTATATAAACATGGAACCCACCAAAAGAAAGATTAGACTCTCTTCTTTCAGCAGAAAAAAAGTTAGTTCATATCTTTTTCCATTCTTATGAAATCAGCATTAGAAAATAGCTTAGTTTGAGCAATTTTCCAATTTCTAATGAAAAAACTACAACATAACTAACATAACTATTAAGTCAAACATAACTTTGACTTAATACACAGCTATTTTTTGTTTTAGTTACATCCCAAACATCTGAATGTTTTCCTTTTACAAAATAAGATAAACAACAAGACAAATAGAGCTTTTGATAGCAAAGTAACAATTTATTTACACATAACTAACTGAAAGATTACGCTGTTCTGGCCGCGACAGCCGGTTAAACTTTTCCCACATCACCGTCTTCTCATAAAGATGAATTTTTTTTAGTCTCTGCGGGCTCTGCTCGCTTGCAGCACTGACTCAAAGGCATCGTCTGCTGCACTAGTGGTCCCGGTCGTTCTGCTCGGTCGTCCAACGCCTGACATCCCGGGCGTCCTACCGGATGTTCTGCTTGGTCGTCCGCCGCCTCGCATCCATCAGTCGTCTTCTGCCGGCGCCCTGCCGCGCGGCTTGGCTGTTCGTTGCCGTCGAATCGGGTTGCGGATCTTACCAAATGCGCTACTGCTCTCCAGTGGCCAGTTTTATTGCTTTAAAATGGATTTTCAGCTTTGTGCTTTGGAGCTAAACTGAATCACGACCCAGAGATGTCTTTTTTGAAAAAAAACAAAACATAAAAGACGTATAAATACGTCTTTGGGACACTGAAACAATTAAAAATAGAACGTATTTACACGTTTTTGGGAGCAAATGAGTTGAGAGAAGGAGAGTATAATTTAAGGGGGCTTGTATTTGTAAGACGAGCCAAGTGAGAACTACTGTAATATACTGTAGTAGTCTTAGTAATCAGTTGAATAGAGATTTTTAAAAGGCTTCTAAAAGTTAGAACAGAGTTATGAAATCCATTAAAAGAAAAACTAAAATATTTTCCTTTTTTTTCAGTTTTTTTTTTTTTTTTTTTTTTTTTGCGGATTTGTGTGATTGGTCGTATTCTTCTTTTACTCCCTTCACGCATATGTTTGCAATTTTTTGTATTGATGTAATATATTTTAAGAAAATTTGAAATAAAACAACCTCATTCATTCATGTGAATATGATGTAGTTTGAATGTTGGTTAAAACTAACACGTGTCAACAGGATTAGCATTCCCTTAATCCACAGCAGCAATAAAGTTATCCTCTTGCGCCCGTGTGCGCATTGTCAATACGGTTTAAGCAATAGGCAGTGATTGCTGGTCAGCAGTGTGGACTGCAGATGTGCACGCTGAGGAAGATGGAAGTCGTGTGCACTTAAGAGCAATGATGTGTGTCGTCTAGAGAGCATCATTGGTGCTTGTTAACAGGTAAGTGAAAAGGTTTAAAATAATGATCATGTTTTGGTTTGTGTTGTTATATGTGCAAATGTCTCCTGTTGGACATTTGGCATTTAAATTTTCTGCCAAAATGCCTTTTTATTACTGCCTGCACTAAATGTATTCTTAATAATGTTAAAATATCTTTTGTTGTTTTCTTGATTCTTCTCATAAATAAATAAATAGCTGCTTTTGATGACAAGAAGAATGCAAGCCTGTTACGTAATGAGTTTTTAAACTCTGCGTATTTATAATAAAATAAAAATACAATGAAGTGCGTGTTAGATTGCAGTATACTGGAGCATCCAAATAAATCGCAATATTATGGGAAATGAAAACCTATATTTCCGTATTTTATTAGAAAAAAACATCTTTTATGTTATCTTAATAAGCATGGTTGATTGTTTGATTTTTTTTTTTTTTTTTTTCTCAGATAATTTTGGAGTGTCACTTGTTATATTGGTATATTGCTATATTACCAAACTATATATACATTCCACATAATTCTAATTTCTTGATATATGATGTATGCATGAGAGAAATAATTGGCATATTTCCCCCCTTTTAATCAAAAACAAAGCTTAACATTCCATAAAAATGTTCTCTCGGATTAAAAATGGGTTTCGTTCAACAAAATCCTACTTTTTTTCTCATATTAATGCTATACATTTCTGTAAAATTCATGTGTAGCTTTAGCCCATGCTATGATTCATCCCAAATTTGAAATATGGAGTCTGGCCAAGCCAAAATTACTCTGAATGGGAAGTGTGTGCGGTTGTGCATGTTTGTGCAGTCTTTAAGCTGATTAAATAGAAGGTGGTTTTATGAGCTGCACAAAGGCCACCTGTGCACTATTGCAGACTAACAATATCACATGAAAGGCAATGAAAGTGAAAACAGGGTGACAGTCATTAAGGATTAAAGGTGATGATTGGCTATGGTACATTGTCTTATCTGAAGGCCCTGAAGTACACATGGAGGCTTTGGATACAGACAGTGCACATTGTATTTCCCTTGTATACAATAAAGCCGTTAATATCGCAACCAGTGTTGGGCACGTAAAGTAAAGCAATTACAAAAACTATCGCATCGTTGGCTGACTTTTGATGCCTCATTGAGCAAAAGACTTTTCAATCACTGCAAATAACAATTCGTGCTGTATGAAGTCATTACATGCAACTGAAAGGATTATTTGAAAAGCAAAGTATAATTAACTTATTACCTGCCAGTGACCGCGATAGGCGTCAAAACCATTTTGGCTGTGGGGTTTGGCAGTGATCATTCACTTTGGCAGCCTTCACAGTCAAAATGGATTGCACATCTATTACTATCAATAGCAGCCAATGAGTTGATTGTTTGAATTGGTTAAAGCAACACTAGGCAACTTTTCAACCTTTATAAAATATTTTCATAACATTTGTGATAGTATGTCAACTGACAACAAGTTGAATGACACCTCTTTTACATCTTGAGGGGGTCTGTATCGCTTTAACTGGCATTGATTAACTATGAGGAAAAACTACAAATGTGCCGACTGCTTTACGGCAAACGTCACTTCCCCCATTCCCCATTCAATATCAAGATGGAAGTCAATGCAAACGTGGGAATTCTGCTGAGATGGCAGAGCAATACATCAGACAAAAAGTTTTGTCTGAGGAGGAAAAAGAGGCAGGCTACCAGGATATACAGAATAAACATTGGCCCGGCTTTCACTTGCTGGCATGACACCCCCACCGCTCCACGCACACACACACAAAACTGAACTCGTCAGGTTTGGGTGGGTTAGTCACACTAAGGGGCAGTTTACATGGGGACTCTGCGACACCAAGATGCAATGACTGTGTTGCGGAGTGGCCTTGCATTCAGACGCAAACCGTGGAATCCTGCCTCCAAAGTGGAAGGATTCAATTGCGGGTGCTTGAGGGGGCTTGGTCTGCATCCATATCAATGGTGGCCGAAAAGTGTCATCACATGAAATTGACTTTCCTATATATATAAAAGTTGTAAAGCTTGCAACAAAAATGAATGAAATGAACAAAAAAAAATATTTTTTATAATAGGTCAAAATTATTTTTTGAACAGATCATGTGACTAGCACCTTAGACGGTCATTTGCTTAGCATATAATTTAAAAAAAATAGATGAGGGCAATTTTATTTTTTAAATGATTTTTTTCTTTGATTGAAAATATATTTTTTTTTTGATTGAAGCAACTTTTTGGGGGATTAACTGATTGAGACACAAATGTCCTACCCATAAATGGCCCAAACACAAAAAGGACTGCTTCAATCAAAACATTTTCAATGAAAAATTAAGTATTCAAATGCAAATTTTTCGATCTCAAATATTTTTTCGCATTCAAAAACGTTTCTGATGACTGAAATTTTTCTTTTTTTTTATTGAAGTGGTTTTTCTTTTTGAAAATATGTTTTTGAAGCAACTTATTTTTTGACTGAATAATAAAGACAAAAACATCCTAGCCAAAATGTGGCCCTATCACAAATCAACATTACTTCAATCAAAAAAGTTGCTTCAACCAAAAATACTTGACTCCAATCAAAAAAAGAGAAATCAATCCAAAAAAAAACTTTCACATGCATTTATTTGAGTTTCAAATTTATTTATGCATTCAAACACATTTTTTTTGATTGAAGCAATTTTTTTTTTTTTTTTTTAATTGAACCTGCTTTTTTTGGATTGAATAATAAAGACACAAATCTACCTCCATATGGCTCCGCCCAGGGAATACAATTTTTGACTGGAGTAACTACATTGGCCCGACACCGGCGGGTGTACCATATTCGATGGTTGACGATCTTGGCAAAAAGTATTGCCTAAGCAGCCAGAATTCCCCTCAAGAATGATGGGAAACAAAAAAACGCTCATTGTCATCTTATCATTATAAATATTCTTTTAAGTTAATTTCATTGCTGACACTGCGTTTCGGGGTCATCAACATGTTGTCCCCCCCTTACCCCAAAAGTCAAACTCCGCCTATGGTCAGGACTCACACACGTCACATTGGGCATGCGCAGCGGTGCTACTAAACATTAAAAACAGCAGATGGCGGAACGTCGGCTTTAATTTACTGTTTTAATAATATTTCTATTTTAAATATGTTGAATGTTTCCATTTTTGTGCCTTTGGGGCAAAAGAAAAATGCCATTGCTTGGAGTGGGCGGGCATGTTGTTTTCCGGGCTAAGGAGATTGTTGGGGTCAAAGTTCATGATTTTCTGTCGCCTTGTAAATCTGCACTGCCTCCTATGGCCTGGTATGAACACTACATTGTTTTTATGCGGAATTGCAACATTGGTCGAATGGAGCCGGAACCATATAGATGCAAACATGAAATTTATCGTCTTCTCGGAGAGTCACCCTGTAAACGCCCCCCTTTTCCACATGGTTGCTAAAAGTCATATGCTATTCTTTAGCCACAACTGGTTTCATTACCTTATTACTATTCATCCTTCACACAGCCGCTGGAAAAAGAAATGTTGTTTAATCCATCTGCAGGCTAAAGGGAGATTTTTGATTGATTGATGATTTTACAATACTGTACACGTATGCGCTGGCCCTCATGGGTAACGCAGTCTTCCTTAAAGCAAAACACTACCACTTTTGTCCACCGGCATCGCTAAAATCGACCAAAACTGAAAAGTTACCTAGGGTTGCTTTAAATGCTCTAAAAATGCAATGGACAAGTATTACAGGTTTTATCGCAGTCTAATTTGTTGCAATTGAGAGACAGCACTGTGGTAATAACTTGCTTATTAAAAATAAAAACATAACTAGTGAAACAACATATTTGAAACTAACTTGCCCAACATTGGCCAAACTGCTGTTGGCTTTTTGGTCCTGCTATTGAGCAAATGATCCCTATGGTGTTTTGTGTCGTTTTATTACTCACTCAACTGTCTAGAGATCAAACGATTCTCACTGCCATCACCATGGAAACAGAGTCCCCGCAAAAGCAAGAGGGTCCCACCGGCTCGCTCGACAAGCTAGAGTGCCAGATGCAACGTGAAGTGGACACTAGCCTTGATCCTGCTGTGCTCGATAAAAAAGCCTCCGGAGAAGAACCAGTTGAGGATGCTGACGTCTTACAGGAATTCAAGGATCAAGGCCAAACTGAAGACACTATGACAGAATTGGTTCAAGCTCCACACAATCACATCAAGTCTCCTGAGGAACCAGATGAGTTCAAGAAACTGATTAGTCAAGGTGCTTTCCTAAAGCCTCCACCGAAAGACGAATTCTCCAGCTTGGAGGTAGAGGTGCCAGAGTGCCCAAGTGATGATAAAATCAATCCAGATAACAACTCCCTTGAATGTTACCGGAATGAAGACGGCCTTCTGGCAACAGACTCTTTACTAAGATCACCTGAAACTGTTACGCACCAATTTCCGCTTAATGTGCCCTCAACTCCTCTAGCTGTTGAAAAAGAGGAAACAAATACTTGCAGTTCAAACCCAGCCCTAGATGATATTTCCTCAAACAGCCAGCAGGGAGAGCTACTGCCCCAAGGCCAACACGAGCTCATTCCCATGGGCGCGAAGCAGGAAGCTGCTCAACAGGTGCTCCAGCAGAACTCTGCACCTTTGTCTCGCGTTTCCATGGAGCCGCCCAATCAGGGTGGGGCATTTTCAAAAGGCTCTCTCTGTGTTGTCACAGTGAGAGAAAGGCAGGCAGACTGGGCACGGGGAAAGAGAGAGGGAGAATGCAAAGCAGAAGAGCAGAAACAAAGTCGGAATAAGGTGGATGGCCAAGAGCCAGGTGAAAGACTGGTGAGTTCTTCCGAATTAATCCAGGAAGAGAAGAGAGAAGACAACCGTGTTGAGTGCCCTAAAGCCATCAGAATGAAGAGCGACGACAACCAGAGCGACAGTGAATTATCGGCGGACTTCTTTCCACACGGCCCAAAGCCCAAAGAGACCCCCATTGAGAGAGAGATCAGACGAGCCATAGAGCGAGAACATAGTCTGAGGAGATCCAGGGGGCTTCCAAATGCAACCACAGAGTATGTTGATATCCCCATGACTAAAACCATGCTTAACCAAGATGTCAGTGCCAAGTCGGAGAAATTCCAAAGCATAGACAGGGAGCTGGCGGAGAAAATGATGCAGCATGAGATCCATGAGGATGTCAACCGTGAGCAAGCTCTGGTCAAGCTGGGGAAGGTTCCTGGTTTCTATGATAAAGGGACGGTACGGCAACTGAAAGAGAAGAAAGAGCTTTTTGAGGCTTTTCAAAAACCCAGTGAGTCTTCTTTGAGTGTGTCCAGTGAGAGCAGCAGCAGTTCCAGCAGCAGTTCCAGCTGCTGTTCAGATAGCCGGGATGAGGTCCCAACACGGGCGGCCGCTGTGCAAGGCTGGGAAAGGCGACAGAGCATAGAACCTCTGAGAAGTGCTTCTGTGTCTTCCACTCCTAGGGGACTGAGCTTATCTGAGGAAATGTCCTGCCAAGTTATCATTGTGGAGAAAGATGCAAGTGCCCCGCAACAGAAGCACCACCGTACCAATGGCAAAGTAGACGGCCATGTAAGTGTTGATCGGGAAGCTTGTTACGTCCTTCCATCTGTTTCTGGAGGACACTCTTTAGAGCTGGATGCAGAGGAGATGTTTCCTAAAGAGAACCCCTTCTTCAAGCTGCGCTCCCTCACAAATGATGTCAAAGTAGAGCAGGATATCCGGGAGGCTCAAGAGAGGGAAGAGGAGCTCCGCAAGCAGAGGATCAGCCTGTATGGGGCTGTGGGAGGAGGAGGTAGTTGGGGGCCAGTAGGCTTGGAGAGAAGTGTCCAAGCATCTGTTCTTCAGTATTCCACCTCTTCCCCCAGTGGAGGCAGCAGACCCATAGAAGGTTAGTCTACCAAAACCAGTTCTTGCTATTTCAAACTAGGCATTGTGGTTTTCAGGCCCATCTTATTTTGAATTATTATTTGTCTGCTTTGATTGAATCATAGCTTATTGGTTGAAGGCCAAACATTTCCACTGCAATATCGAGTTTGAGGTTGGTTTCTAATGAGATATAAATTATTGGCCACAAACTAAACCAGGGGTCTTTTTCCTGTGAGGGCCACATAACTTTTCCCTTCTCTGATGAGGGGCCGGGGTCAGTTTGTAACAGAAAAAGTGACAATTGCAGGAGTGCCTAAATGTAAAAATTTCTTGTTTTTCAGACAGACACGATCAAATAACCCTTTCTGGATTCTTCACGGAACAAAAGTAAAAAAAAATAAAAATAATAATATAATATAATATAATATAATATAATATAATATAATATAATATAATATAATAACACTATTAATTAAATAGATAATAACCAAATATCCCTCTCCAGGTTCTTCACAGAAAAAAGCCAGGAAATAAATAACACTATTGAAAAAAATAAAAATAAATAAATAAAAATGCTCTCTGGTATTGTTCAGGGGGGCGGACCAAATGTGGACGCGGGCCAGGCCATAGTTTGGGGACCCCTGAACTAAACCTTCAAACATGGTCCTCTACCATGCTCATGTAGGTAGAATTCTGCAATTGAACAGTTTTGATATTTTAACATTGTTGAATTAAGATTGTGATATTTTAATATGCAATTCGTTTTCGCACAAATGACGTGTGATACTTTATTTGTATTCATTTCCAATTTTTTTCCCGCTTTTGATACTCTGATTTCTACCCTAAAAAGAGAAAATCACTGACAAAATTTGGAAATACAGTGATCCCTCGTTTTTCGCGGCTAATGGGGACCAGAACCCGCCGCGATAAGTGAAAAACCATGAAGTTGCGACCCCCTCACCCCCTTTTTTTTGTGTTTTCAATGTATTTATTCAGATTTAGCATTGGTAAGAGATACATATAAGACAAGTTTAATTAAATAAATAAAAGATAATTAAAACATATATTTTTTTAACTTTTATGTATTTATATATTTTATTAAATGGTTTTCAAGCACTTCAAATGTAATACTTACGATGAAGTTTGAAACACGTTATTGTCCCACTGAATTATTTTTTTTAAACAAGAATAAAGAAGAAAATGCTTGTCTTTATTAAATATTTCGTTGAGTGAGTCCACTCAAATCACTTAAACACAACTGTTTAACAAGTTAAACGATGATTGACGCATGCGACGCTTTGAAGTTTTGGCTTCAAGGCATCTCTGATACGATCAAACCTTAACGTCTGTCAAATATCGTTAGCTTTAATAAGCAACTACAGTGCACTCCCTGACCAAGAAAAGGAGCAAGAGGGAGAATGAGACTACGTGATCGGATCGGGACAGCTCATCTCTATTTATTTTTTCATTTTTTTAGATCGGAAAAAAAATCTGCGATGGACTGAGGGCGCAAAGTAGTGAGGGAATAGTGTGCATGCTTTTCAGTGGGCAGTAATGATCAAGATATCAAGAGCCAATGTTTAAAGTAACATTCAAGTGTGGTTAATTGTCATCTAAGTGCAAAATTTGACTTTTCAAATGCAAAATTTCACAAGGTAATTTAGTGTTTAACTCAAAATTTGATCAAGGTTAGTGGTCATATAAGCACAAAAAAAATGTTCATATTCAGTCAAGCAGATATGCATGAGCATGACCTATATACTGTAAAAGTTGGATTGAGTGTGTATGGATCATCCAAACATGGTATGAAGATACTTTAGATATCATGGGTCGAATATAATAAATAATAATTAAATTTTCTCGTTTAACCCACACATGCAAACATGATACTAATGGTGCCTTAGACCACATATTCTGATATCATATCGGTAAGGACTATGGGATGTCCACCCATATTTTGAGTCATACACAGTCAATCATCTGTCACTTCAATTTTTTTTTTTTTAAAAATCCTGCCTTTATCAATACAATTTTGCCCATGGTCAAGTTTAGTATAATACATTTATTGCCTGTATGTTTGTTATTAGGGAGGTGTTCCCCTCAACCTTTGTGTGTGTCTGAATTGTATCACATGGTCTCAAAAATGCAAGAAGTACATCACCAAGTGAACGGGGAGTGTCTATGTTGACGCTGGACAAATAATTGTATAGCTTGTTACAAAAAAAAAAAAAGTCACCCGTTTAATGAATTATACTGATTGCTATGATATGTCTTAGCTGCTCCCACATTTAAAAATATTTCTTGTCTCCACCAGCCCATCAATCTGTTGGAAAGCTCCATACGTGGCCCCCAAGCCAGGACCATGGAGACACAGTGAACCAGCCAAAGGTGACAAAGGAGACCTCTTGTTGCTTTATTCTGAAGTTCATGAAACCTTACAATACTGTACATTCAGATATGATGCAAATAAATAAATATAAGGGGATCACAAACCCAGGGGCGAGAATAGGATTTTCACTTTAGAGGTAGACAAAATAACAGCATAACCTGCGTGTACACACTTTGGTGGGAATGGGACATGAATAAGACCAAACAGATTGGGTGAACCGTTAGGGCTACATTTCTCACTAATATAAATCTAATTAATTGATAGGCTAAATTATCAATGCAAAATAAATCTTTATTGATTCATACTAGCTTTCACACTGCAAATTAATAATGTCTCAATCTGATCATTTTTCCTAAACCTAGTAGAATAATTTTCTCCATCATGTTTTGAGTGTTGAAATAAAAATCAAAATTGGGGAGAAGGGGGTTAAACTTGGTTCACTACATTTCTTACAGTTTAATTAACATTTACAGTAGAAAACACATAAAGGAAGATATTTCTCTCAAAGCAGCTTCCTACTCGAGTTTGGGAAATTCACACAGATTAATGTTAGGCGAACTCTGATGCCAGTTGGACATTCAGTAGCTAAATTTGTGGTGTGTTCCCCACCTCCACAACATTGACTTCTTTTTGAAATACTTATTTACAGTGGCCGCTGCTGGCGGAAAAACACTTCTAATATTCCTCGTCTTCGAAGGGGGCGAAGGATGCGTCATTTTGTATTTATGTCGGGGCTGTGATTGCGTGTGTGTGGGGGGGGGTCAAGTCATCAGCCAATCAAACGTGTTTGAGGAGAGAAAAAAATGGACTGGCAGATTCAGCAAGTGAAAGGGTCAATCCAAGTCTGAACTAAATGAAAATAATTAACTTAATAATGGCAGGGTCAATTCTCTATCCTTACAACATACAGTGGGGCAAATACGTATTTAGTGCACCACCAATTGTGCTTGAAAAGATTAGAGAGGCCTGTAATTGTCAACATGGGTGAACCTCAACCGTGAGAGACAGAATGTGGAAAAAAAAAATCACTTTGTTTGATTTTTAAAGAATTTATTTCCAAATTACCGTGGAAAATAAGTATTTGGTCACCTACAAACAAGCAAGATTTCTGGCTGTCAAAGAGGTCTAACTTCTTCTAAGTAGGTCTAACGAGGCTCCACTCGTTACCTGTATTAATGGCACCTGTTTTAACTCATTATCGATATGAAAGACACCTGTCCACAATCTCAGTCAGTCACACTCCAAACTCCACTATGGCCAAGACCAAAGATCTGTTGAAGGAAATTGTAGACCTGCACCAGGCTGGGAAGACTGAATCTGCAATAGGTAAAATGCTTGGTGTAAAGAAATCAACTGTGGGGGCAATTATTAGAAAATGGAAGATATACAAGACCACTGATAATCTCCCTCGATCTGGGGGTCCATGCCAGATCTCACCCCATGGCGTCAAAATGATAACAAGAACGGTGAGCTAAAATCCCAGAACCACACGGGGGGACCTAGTGAATGACCTACAGAGAGCTGGGATCAAAGTAACAAAGGCTACTATCAGTAACACAATGCGCCGCCAGGGACTCAAATCCTGCACTGCCAGACGTGTCCCCCTGCTGAAGAAAGTACACGTCCAGGTCCGTCTGCGGCTTGCTAGAGAACATTTGGATGATCCAGAAGAACACCCAAGAACACCATACCTACTGTGAAGCATGGGGGTGGAAACATCATGCTTTGGGGCTGTTTTTCTGCAAAGTGACCAGGACGAATGATCTTTGTAAAGGAAAGAATGAATGGGGCCATGTATCGAGAGATTTTGAGTGTAAATCTCCTTCCATCAGCAAGGACATTGAAGATGAGAAATGGCTGGGTCTTTCAGCATAACAATGATCCCAAACACACAGCCAGGGCAACAAAGGAGTGGCTTCGTAAGAAGCATTTCAAGGTCCTGGAGTGGCCTAGCCAGTCTACAGATCTCAATCCAATAGAAAATTGGTAGAGGGAGTTGAAAGTCCGTGTTGCCCAATAACAGCCCCAAAACATCACTGCTCTAGAGGAGATCTGCATGGAGGAATGGGCCAAAATACCAGTAACAGTGTGTGAAAAGCTTGTGAAGAGTTACAGAAAACATTTGCCTCCGTTATTGCCAACAAAGGGTACATAACAAAGTATTGAGATGAACTTTTGGCATTGACCAAATACTTATTTTCCACCATGATTTGCAAATAAATTCTTTAAAAATCAAACAATGTGATTTTCTGGGGGGGTTTCCACCTTCTGTCTCTCATGGTTGAGGTTTACCCATGTTGACAATTACAGGCCTCTATAGTATTTTCAAGTGGGAGAACTTGCACAATTAGTGGTTGACTAAATACTTGTTTTCCCCACTGGATGGGAAGACGATCTAAATTACCTATGTAACTAAATTCATTATATAATGCCATTAAGTTGCCTAAAAGTTGGTGGGGACAATTTGAGCATCTTGAAAAGTTGGTTAGTGTTGTGTCCCTACCGTCACTATGCAAACCTACGCCCTTGCCAGAATTATTATAAATACATTTTATCTGCTTCAAAAAAAGATAGTTGTTGTTAAATATGTGTTTACTAACAATACAAGTCTTCACTAAAAGGTGCACACAGCAAAAAATTTAAAAATTAATTTGAAAAAAGTAGCTTTAAAAAATCGTGGGGTTGTGTATATCACTTATATTGACAAAAACATTCATATTTCTTAATGCAAATACAAAGAACTGGATAATGATCACACCCTTGTAAGATTTAGGAAGCCCAGTTTTAGTCCCCCCCCCCAAAAAAAAGATGTCAGAAAAACACTTTTTCCCGATAGTCTTTGAAAGGCAGTCAAAGGAGATGTTAAGTTATCCCTGAAGTTTTCCATGCTACCTGCAGCGAAACAACGAGGGGGCATTCCGACGGGGTGAATATGAATGTATTCTTGTTGAAAAGTTCAACGGCCTCATTGCAGACAGGAAACAAGCATCTCCGTGGCACCAAATGTGGGCCAAAAACATCTGATAACTCTCAGAACACACAGCGAGCAGCTTATCTTCGTAGATAAGAAGACAGGGGAGAAGAGTCTTGGGAGGGTGTGTGTGCGTGGATGTGTATGTGTTACCTGCCTTGTGGCTTCTTGCATCTATTTAAAAGTGTGCTCACTTTCTTTCTGTTCATCATCTGCACTGATTACTGTGCCGTAATAAACAGTGTAGCTCTCACCTCAGGGGGGGCCAGGAAAATCATCCAAAAAGATCACATGATGAAGAGGATATGCAGCACTGATGCCATTCTTGTCAGTCAAAAAGATTTTTATATAAATGCATATCAGCCACACATCTACACTCCATGTATCTAAACATACAAACTTAACCTTTGATGAAGGATAACTAAAAAAGAAAAAAAGTTGAGTTGTTATTTTTACAGTGTGTTGAAAAAAAAAAAAACTAACGTTAAAATACTGCTGTGGTTGCCTAAATTTAATGTTTTAAAAAATAAATTTAAAAAAATAAATAAATAAAAAACTAGAAAACCCCAAAATACACGTAAACATTGTATAATGCTTTATCATATGTAAATTTCACGACAGACACAGTGGTATGAAAAAGTATCTGAACCTTTTGGAATTTTTCGCATTTCTGCATAAAATCACCATTAAATGTGATCTGATCTTCGTCAAAATCACACAGATGAAAAAAAAAAACGATTTTAACTAAAATCACCCAAACATTCATAGGTTTTCATATTTTAATGAGAATAATATGCAAACAATGACAGAAGAGGGGGATAAGTAAGTGAACCATCACATTTAATATTTTGTGCCCCCACCTTTGGCAGCAAAGCCTTCAACCAGACTGTTCCTGTAGCTGCAGATCACTCTGTCACATCGAGCAGGACTAATCTTGGCCCATTCTTCTCTACAAAACTGCTGTAGTTCAGTCAGATTCCTGGGATGTCTGGCATGAATCGCTGTCTTTTTATCATGCCACAGAATCTCAATGGGGTTCAAGTCTGGACTTTGACTTGGCCACTCCAGAACGTGTGTTTTGTTCTTCTAATTTACTTCTGTGTTTTGGATCATTGTTTTGTTGCAGCATCCATTCTCTTTTTAGCTTCAACTGTCTGACAGACGGCCTCAGGTTCTCCTGCAAAACATCCTGACAAACTTTTGAATTCATTCTTCCATTAATGATTGCAAGTTGTCCAGGCAGCAAAACAGGCAGCAAAACAGCCCCCAGATCATGATGCTTCCTCCACCGTGCTTCACGGTGGGGATGAGGTGTTGATGTTGGTGAGCTATTCCATTTGTCCTCCATTCATGACGTTGTGTGTTACTCCCAAACAATTCAACTTTTGTTTAATCAGTCCAAAAAAAAAGTTTGTCAAAACTTCTGTGAAGTGTCCAAGTGCCCTTTTGCGAACATTAAATGAGCAACAACGTTTTTTTTTAGACAGCAGTGGCTTCCTCCGTGGATTCCTCCCATGAACACCATTTTTGGCCATCGTTTTACATATAGTTGATGTATGCACAGAGATATTGGACTGTGCCAATGATTTCTGCAAATCTTTAGCAGACACGCAAGGGTTCTTTTTTACGTCTCTGAGTATTCTGAGCTAAACTCTTAGCGTTATCTTTGGTGGACGGCCACTCCTTGGGAGAGAAGCAACAGTGCTAAACTGTCTTTATTTGAAGACAACTTCTCTGACTGCCGACTGATGAACATCTAGACTTTTACAGATGATTTTGTATCCTTTCCCAGCTTTATAATAGTACAAATCAACAATCCTTGATCGCAGGTCTCCAGAGAGCGCTTTTGACCAAGCCATGATGCACATCAGACAATTCTTCTAGTCACGACATTTCTTAGCAGGTGTGTGTTTTATAGTGGGCAGGGCAGTTTTAAACCACTCATCAGTGATTGGGCACACACCTGACTTAAAATATTAGGTACAATTGGTTTCAATTTCTCATTAAGTCTCCTTCGGCAGAGGGTTCACTTACTTATTTCCCCCCTGCTGTCATTGTTTGCTTGATATCCTCATTAAAATATGAAAACCTCTAAATGTTTGTGTGGTTTTAGTTAAACCAGACACTTTATTTTCATCTGTGTGATTTTGACAAAGATCAGGTCACATTTGATGGCCATTTTATACGGAAATTTAATTGTTCAATTTGGAATTGAAAAATTCCAAAAGGTTCAGATACTTTTTCATACCACTGTACCTAATTGGTCTTGATTGTGGCAGAGACATCATGTCAGGGATGGCGTGGCTCAGTGGTAGTGTAGTCGTTCCCCAACCCAGAGGTTGTAGGTTCGATTTTCCCCCCTGATGAACTCGTCTAAGTATCCTTGAGCAAGATACTCAACCCCACATTGCTCCGCGTCACCAGTAGGTAGATGAGGTGACAGTGTAAAGCACTTTTAGGGCCTTAAAAGGTGGAAAGGCTTCATACAAGTGTAACACCACCATGTCATACCTTTTTCTCGTTCTTCCGCCTCTACAACCTAGATTCGAACCCACATCACTCGGCAGTCAAATATTCTGGCTACTGAGCTACTGCAGACCGTTTGGCATAAGTTCTATGTGTAGAGGGTTAGGAAAACCAAAAAGAACCAAAAGGAGGATGCTGACACCTCTTCGGGAACCTTTTAGACAGAGAGAGCCAAAGCCCGCGTAAATTTCCTGGAAGCGGAAACCACAATTGGGGACGATCAGGGGGACGTGTGCGTAACAGTGGCCGAGACAGGCGGAGCCTCTCTGGGTGGTCGCTTCGTGAGTCGCGCTCAATTTGACAGTCCAAAAAGTCACAAAAGCGAAAGTGCGCTTCTGTGACCTGGAGTACCACGCGGTTCCCTTTCGTGGTTTAATTTTCCCTTATATTTTTTTTATTTACTCCAGTTGGCTCAGCATCAAGTTGGGAGGGGCTGACCCCGCTGTTGGCCGAGTGGTGACTTAACGCACGAGGCGATATCACCCATCTCTGCGCGACCTGACTTGAAGCATATTATTGCGACGCACATTTGAAGTGTCCAAGATTAATGTGCGAATGCGCCATCAGCTCATCATAGCTGGTTCATGTCAAGCGATCCGGCAGGTTCCACATTTAAGATGACGGGTTGGCAGAGAGCCATCTGCGCTCATCAAAAGAGCCAAATATGGCTCGCGATACATAGATTCCTCACCCCTGCCTTAAGCTAATCAAGGCTACTTGCTCAGTGGTCAGCACACCACGGTACATGGGTTCCAACTCCAGTTCGAGAAGGGTGAAACTGAGAAAAAAAAAAACGGCGTGCTTCACCATCTCAGTGGTTGCACTGAGCACACACTTGCATTTTGCAGTCATTTGATGTAAAACAACAATTAAAATGTTCTTTTTACAGTAAATGGTTGATAAAGAGTAGTTTTTACTGTTTTTTTTTTTTTTTTTTTTTTTTTTTTAAGAAGTACAGCTAAATTACAAGTCTAGCAATGACAGCTGATGTTATTTTACCGTAAATCACCATTTCTGTTTGTTTTTACAGTTTACATTGACCACGTCAATGCTTCATTTTTTTCTGGACAACAATTCACTGCCCAGATCGCTGCTGATGTGCCTTATAATTCTAGTAACAACTCGGAGTGGAAATCACCAATTTCACGAAGTTGGATTGGATTTGATGGATGATAGGAGCTAAATTCTTGGAAAACAAAAGATATTGGCCGACATACTGTAACAAAGTCTGCCATGATACCAATTCAAGATTCTTTGATCAAAATATTCTGCACATTTCACCTGAGCAATGGAAATATAATGCAATTTAGCTTTGTTTGACAATTTTGTAGTTGAAACATTTCAGACATTTTAATAAAAACCATTCTTCATTAAAAAATAAATTAATTAATTAAAAAAAAAAACAGCATAGTGAAATGATAACCTCATTCAGCATTTTGCAAGTTCAACGATTTCGACGCATTTGTGCTTAACTCTTCCAATGCTATTGATAATGATTGACAATGTCGAGTCATGTGGCTTTTTTCATCTTCCTGCTGTGAATTTGAATTAGTTTGTCACTGGTAGACGTCAATTTGAACTGGGAGGGCTGGCAGCAAATGAAGAGTTCAACTGGACGTTTATCGCCATCAATGGCAGCCAATCAATTGACAAATTTTAAGCAACACTAGATAAAATTTCAACCTTTATAAAATATTTTCATAACATTTGTGATAATATGTCGACTGACAACGAGGTAAATGACACCTCTTTTATGTCATGAGAGGGTCTGTATCACTTTCACTTGCACTAGGGGGGCAGGAACTCCGTTACACAAAAAAACTACAAATTTGCTGACTGCTTTACGGCATACGTCACTTCCCCTTTTCCCCATTCATTATAAAGACGGAAGTCAATACGAACACTTTTGCGCAAATTCGGCAAAGATGACAGAGCAACAAAAGAGACAAAAGTTTTGTCCGAGGAGGGGGGGAAAAAAGGGCGCCTACCAGGATACTCAAGAATAAATATTGGCCCGGCTTTCAGTCACTTGTGGGACAACCCCCCCCCCCCCCCCCCCCAATCGAACTTGTCAATGCTGATGAATTCGGGTGGGGTTGGGGGGTTTAACCACACTAAGCCACATGGTTGCTATCTGTCGTATGCTATTTTTTAGCCAAAACTGGATTCATTACCTTATTACTATTCATCCATCACACAGCCGCTGAAAACAGAAATGTTGTTTAATCTGTTTGCAGGCGACCGGGAGATTGATTTCTGATTGATTGATGATTTTCCAACACTGTACGGGTGTGGGCTAGTCCTCATGGGAAACGCAGTCTTCTTAAGGCAAAACATCGCTTTTGTCCACCGCCGTCGCTAAAATCGACCAAAACTGAAAAGTTACCAAGTGTTGCTTTAAATATCGATTGAGGTTGATTATAGTTTACACACCTGGTCAGACGAACTGCTTTTTGCATATAGCGTTTTTAACATCAGATGTGCTTGAAACATTACCTATGTCTGTCTTTCCATAAATTTTAAATAATGCAAACCCCAAACACATATCCAAATAGATCACATCTTCCTGAAACCATTTTAAATCAGTTCATTGATTTTCCTTTTTTTATAAATCACAATGCTTTGTTTATTACCGTATTGGCCCGAATATAAGACAACCCCCTCTTTTTCAAGACTCAAGTTTGAAAAAAGACTTTTTGAACACCAAATTATTTTTTATACAGAAAATAATTACAGTACATCTGAAACAAATGATATGTAACAATATATTTGAGAGAAAAAGCATGTTATTTTGCCTCATTCAAATCTTAACATCTGAACATTTAAATATGTAAACTAAAGTGCAATCACGTTCGTAAATGAATGGCTTCTGGTTTTTGAAATGTAAATAAACCAATCTATTGTGATTAAAAAAAAAAAAATGCAATAACTGCATAAACCATCAAAGTGAAGTCTAACTTTAACTGTAGTCTTGAAACAAATCTGAATAAGGATAAACAATGCAATAAAATAATGCAAACTGGTTAAACAAGTAGCTGAGATCAGTCATGACAGAACATCGCTTCAATGATATCTGGCGCCATCTAGCGTCGTGAATGGGGAGAGTAGCTGAGATCCGTCATAACAGAACATCGCTTCAATGATATCTGGCGTTATCTAGCGTCGTGAATGGGTATAACGTCTAGACCGGGAATATAAAACGACCCCCTCTTTTTCAATCTTATTTCAATGCAAAAAACACTGTCTTATATTCGGGCCAATACAGTAATTTTCCTAATTTCCTATTTTATTCTGCTCAGTCTTTGTTTACCACACAATAATTGCCGGTTGTCGTCATTCAGGTGGTGCAGGCCTCTCACGGTTCCAGACACAAGACCCCACTTGTGGACTTGTGGGAGTCGGGCATGGTCAATGGAAAACACCAACAAGAGCAATGAGGAGGACATTTTTCTTTTTTTTCAAGTGAAGGTTTTGGGACGCAGTGTCAATGATGAAGAAAGTGGAAGTGAGACAGGTCAAGATTGACTTCAGACTTGAAAGTAACTGCACTAGCACACGCTTTAATCTCAAAAATTTATATTGTAAGTATAGACTGATTTTTCTTTCCTAATTATCAGTAACCAGAGAAGTTAAAAAAAGAAAGAGAAAAAAAACACTTTGATTTTTTTGATTTTTTTAATGATGTCTCACTTTATAACCTGTGCAATCAAATGCCATAAAGTACAATACCCATGCAATAAATACCAATTTTCGTGCTTATGCCAGCTAGTTTTTTAACTCATAGATATGTGCTCGTTTTAGATATGCAAAGATGTATTTGATTACTATGGTTCCATGTTCACTGACAGCTGTTTCTATTATTTTGTCATTTTACTACAGCTGTTGAACACGTGTACCTACTATTTAATCCAATGACAGGAGCTCAGCATGTAATTCTTTGCTATATTTTCTTATGTGATCACAAAAAGTTGACAATTTCTAATGAGCTTCTCACCCGGTAGAATGAGCTAATCAAGGGGTAATCCTGGAGCCGCCCTAATGCCCGACACTGGGATTATGTTGCAATGAGGTTGATCTGGATTTTGCAGGTGAATTATGATAGTCCAGGGTACACACGTGAATAAAAGCGCCTATGTTGTAACACTCTTTGACACCTTCTTGAGTCACGCAGTAAATGCTGAACTTTGGAATGAAACTATGTTCGTCAGCAGGGCTGACACTGTTCATGGTCTTTTTAAGTCTTTCACTGCCATTGAAGATGATAGACGTCCAACCCTGTGGCTTTTTTCTTCCTACTGCGGTGATTTTGATTGAGTTTGTCTCTAGTAGATTTCCAGTCCATTTGAACTAGATATCCCCTCACAGTTTAAGTGGATTGGACATCTATTGCTGTCAATGGCAGTCAATGAGTTATGCAATGTTATCTTTTGCAGAATGAATGAATTTTTAAATAGAATGTTTGTGATAATGGCCTCAGTCCATAACTGTTAAAGATTATGACTGGTGTGCGATAATTGTTCATTTCTCTGTGTTTTCTTCCATTTATTTTATTTTTATTTTATTTTTTTTAAATCACATCGAAATGTTAACAAAGGTGCACAGAAGTTCTTTTAAAGCAACACCAGGTAACTTTTCAACCTTTATAAAATATTTTCCAAACATTTGTGATATGTCAACTGACCACCAGTTAAATGACACCTATTTTATATCATGAGGGGGTCTGTATCGCTTTCACCTAATTAATTTTGAGGAGGGTGGGAGGAACCCTGCCACACAAAGCCACACTGTTGCTAACCGTCATATACTATTGCTTAGCCACAAGTTGATCCATTACCTTAATAACATTCATCCTTCACACAGCCGCTCGAAACCGAAATATCGTTTAATTCATCTGCAAGCAACAGGGAGATCATGATTATATGAGACAGTGCGGGTGTGTGCTGGTCCTCATGTGAAACGCAGTCTTCCTTAAAGAGAATTATAATACTAAGGGGCTGTGAGATAGCAATAGAACTGTTATGTGGCAAGATGACAAATAATAATAAAGTTAACAAAAAATAAATCACATTCATGACCAATTATCGAAAATAGATAGAAAATTAATCGTTTATCGACGAGAGAGTTGCATTCGTCTTTTATCCAAAAAATCGCTAAAATGGTTCAAACCTGTCGTGCTATGTGGTGTACAAATAGCCATTTGTCGCAATGTAGTACCCATGAGTTCCCGAACGTGAGAAAAAGAGCTGGACTACACAGACAATGGGTAAAGTTCGTCCGTGCAAAGAGGGCTAATTTTGCAGACTCAACCTCCTGCACGGTTTCGTGTGATGCGCATTTTATACCTGAAAGCTATTCGAACTATGGACAAATTAAATCAGGTTTTGCTAAGAAATTGCTGCTGAAAGAAGATGCGGTGCCGACCATACACGCGGAGCCACCTAAATGTCCCGAGATATCAAGAAAGAGGAGCCACGCTCGAAATGGCCAGAGTGAATACTCTTTTACAATAAAACAAATAAAAATTAAAAAAAACATATCACGCATTGAATATAGGACTGGACACATGTATAAATTATCGCTCGTAAAATATATACAACAAATCCTTTAATCCCATTCATATTTGTGTCTGTTGGCAGAGCAAAAACCTATGATAGCACAATAAATGATAAATATTCTATATATTACTTTATTTTGCGGTCACAGTGTATCGGCTTCACAAAAAAGAAATGCAAAACAAACCATTCGGTGTTTCCCACACGATCTGTTGCTGGTGTTTCATCAGTGTGATTGCTCCCCTCAATGATCGTTTCATTAGGCTGCATTGGCTTTTGTTTGGTCTCAAATTGATAACCCAAAACACCAAAGAAAGGTTCTTAACTCTTCTCGTCACCATTAGAAGAACGTTCGTTACGTCGGATTCGTTGCTGCAACTAGAAACAAAATTGTCCGCCATCATTGCCGCTATCCAGTACTTTGTCAGGACCCAAGCACTGAGCCGGGTGTTTCCTAGTTGTGACGTCACGCACACAATATGCTAGATTTCGGGGATCTCGGGCGCCGGTCGTTTTAGCTTGACAATTGATCCAAATTTCTATCATTTTCTTGGTGTTGTGATGTGTGTAATTACACGAAGTGGCATGATATGAATCCAAAAGGCATGCGTTTATGGATAAATGATAGAATATTAGCATTTCCCCAGGTGTTGTCATACTCTTTATGGCAAAACACTAACGCTTTTGTCTAGCCTGCTACTCCAGACTCACCGCTGTTCCAGCTATTGAGTCTGGCCACCATTGAGCGGATAAAATTTCCAGGGCGGAGCCAGCCACAGCAAACAGACAGCAGAGTGGACCAATCAGCGACGGGCGGGACAAGAGACTTGCGCGCGGAAGTAAACATACAAGGCGAGCGGAGTTTATTCAACATGGCGAGCGCGAGACAGACTTTTGTCAATGACTTGTGTCGATGTGTTTTTGGTAATTTAAAACTGATTTTACCGTGGATTGGAACATATTCTCGGCTCTTCTGTTCGCCATCTGTGTTGTTGTGGAGACGACTTCCAAGCCGGAAGAGTGACGTTGCTCGTTAAGAACACGTCACGCAAATAAACGAATCTGATTCGTCGATTGATTTTGTATTTGCTCGAGAGGCCATTAATGGGCTGGGTCCCAGACTATACTCTCAGTGTTTGAAAAACACAGGGAGAACAGTCTGGCCGTGCCAGGCAAGCTTTTGTCCACCGGCGTCGCTAAAATCGACCGAAACTGAAACGTTATCTAGTGTTGCTTTAAATTGTTTAGTACTTTTACACTCCATACACAATTGAATGTCAGATTTTGACAATGGCTCAAGTTTTGTTTCTTTAATATCAAAAAATGTTTTTTTGTTGTATGGAGAACAACGATTATTGTTTACAGTAAGAAAAAAATTCAGCAAAAGATGATTTGTTTAGAATCTCTGCATTGTTGTGATTAATTTAAAAAACGCATCATTTGGATTATGTAAATCATTTTCTTAAGAAATCACCTTATAGTGTTTTTTTTTGTTTGTTTGTTTGTTTGTTTTTTTGTTTTGTTAGAAATAGAAACATACCTGTTGGGGAAAAAAATATATCAAACTGTCACTGTTGTAGATGATTATTACGAATATGAAATATTGTCAGGTACTTGAGTACGTACCTAACCAAATTCCTGCATGGTTTTCGCTTACGGTACATTCCCAAAAAAATCATGTTGCGTTCATTGAACTCTCTTGTCGATTAATTGTGCATGTTGTTTGTCAAATATTGGCCTGTGAGTCACTGGCGACCAAACCCATGCACAAAGCAAATAATGATAAATAGATGAATAAACTCCATTCTAACTGGAAAAGAAAGCATTGAGATAAAAGCAGAAGGAACATCTCAGTTAATACTAGCTATTATGGCTATCCTGGTTGTCAGTTCATTGTACAGTATACAGGGGTTGGAAAAAAATAATTGAAACACCTTTTTAAAAAAAAAAAAAAACAACAACAACAAAAAACGAATATAATATGGTGTAGGTCCGCCTTTTCTGGCAATTACAGCCTCAATTCTCCAAGGTATTGATTCATACATCTTGTGAATTGTTTCCAAAAGAATTTTAAGCCATTCTTCAGTTAGTATATCCTCTAACCTTTTTAGAGATAATGGCAGTGGAAATTAACGTCTTAATTGAATCTCTAAAACTGATCATAAATGCTCAATAATGTTGAGGTCTGGGGATTGTGCCGGCCATACGAGATGCTCAACTTCATTAGAATGTTCCTCATGCCATTCTTTCACAATATGTTCAATGATTATGGTACCACAATGTTAGGTGTTTCCATTATTTTGTCCAACCCCTGTAGATCCTGGAATAGCTCCTGGACATTGAGGCTGGAAGGTTAAGGCAGTGGTGAGGTTATAGGTACGTCTGTAGCGGTTGCTTTGGTCACTCAGACTGTGTGGAGTTTGCGCACTTCGCATCAACGTAAAACTCAAATAAAACCATTAAAAATCCCCAGTCCTGGTTTGAAACTAAGAAATAACATTGGATAAAAATTTGTGACAGTGCCTTTAAGAAAAAACAAAGATAAAAGCGATTATAAATAAGAGTCTGAGCGCTCGGCACTCAGGCGCCCTGAGCCACTACTAGGTAACACTTGCTACAAAAGCATGGAAGTGTGGTCAAGAAAGCTCATAATGAAAAGATGGACAAAAATGAATCGCAACGCAGACCATATGTTCAGTGATGTATTTGTTTTATTCATCATGTTGACAACTACAACTCAAGCCAATATAGCAAACCGTAAGTAGCTGCCCATCCTAAAATTTTTCGCTATTTTTCTATTTTTAAACCGTGACGTTGCCATCTTAACACGGAAGTGGGTCATTATAGACACGCCCTGCATACAATCCATGTTATTTCTGCTTGTTTTCGCCGGTAATCTTTCAAAAAAAGAACATGCCGATCAAACACTGCTGGAATGGAACGTGTAGAAATGACTCTAGACCAAGGGTGGGCAAACCGGTCCTCGAGGGCCGCAGTGGGTCCTGGTCTTTGTTCCAACTGACCCAGCACAGAGAGTTTAAATAGTTTATCCAATGAGGTTTCAGCAGAAATGAGAAGCACCTGCCAGCAATCAACTGATTGCACTTCAGATTGGTGAAAAGGTGTCCTCTTAATGGGTTGCAACAAAAACCTGCACCCACTGCGGCCCTTGTGGAATAGTTTGCCCACCCCTGCTCTAGACATTGCGACATATGAAGGATGTTTTCTTCATACGTTTCCCGAAACCAAAAACTCGGAGGAAAAAATATGAAGAATTTGCTCGGACGTCCAAAAAAACAGTTTAATGCCAGCAAGGTGAAGGCATTCACATTTTATATGCTGTAAACACTTTTTGCGGGCCATGGTCCAACAGAGGATGAAGAGGTAAGACATTTTAATATTCCTTCTTATGTTTTAGCGTGGTGTTTTTCTGTGCCGCTACTGTCTGACAATGGAAGACCTGAAAAAAATAAAAATGGTATATGACTGCCACTGTTGTTACCTTTTCTGTTGTGAAAAAACAACTTTAGTTCGGGGGAAGTGTAAATAAATTATAGAATTAAGACTTGTTATTCATGAAGAAAATTAAGTGTCCATTGGCTGTCACTGAGAAGCATTTGCGATCGCTACACAAAAATAGCAATGTAAATTGCCTCCAAGAATGGTCAGAGACATAACACAACCAGAGGATATACTATATAAGAAAGGCTGGGCATATGGTGGTAAAGGATAGATTGTTGAAACAGGAATGTGTCATTTTCAGTGGCGTAAGGCAATGCACACAAGAAAAAGGTGTCGATAAAAAAGCTGACTCTGGATCAGGTCGGCTCTTTTTCCCTGTCTTTTTCAGACCTCGAAACTCAAGCCATCTCTTGAACATTTGTATGTTCTTTCACATCTTTACCAGTGAATTTGGCACCAGGGACATCATTTTTGGACAGAATTGGTAGGTTTAGCTCAGTAAACATCTTGTTCGTTCACTATTTCCATGCGTTTACTATTAAGGACAAACGGTTGGTTGACCCGCCTAGCAAAAACTGCTAAAGTCATAAATATTAATCAACAAAAGTGACGTGTTGCTTGCGGTACGCCATTGAAGCTGTTTTTACAAAACCCAGTTGAGGTTTGCTGTTGTTAAAGCAATTATTTGAACACAGTGAAGCAACACATGAGGAGAAAATATAACATCTTAAAAGCATATGTTCTTTGTCCTCTGTCAAGAAATAAATTAATAATAAATAAGAATTAAAAATGTTTTTTTTAATTAATGTAAAATGTTCAATAAAAATACAGAGTGTTATTTAATACATGTAAGCTGCAATTTTACCGTTAACTCTGCTGTTTGATATAGGAATTTTATAAAAAATTAAATGGATAGACTACATTACATTACTAGTACAATAGGACCTTAACAATGGTTTGAAACTAAAAAGTCATAAAAGATCAAATGTGAATGTATTATAGTTTAATGTAATGCAAAACTGTATAACTAATAAATGAACTGTTGTGCATTAAAAGAAAGCAAAAAGGCATTTAGAACATTTAATTATTTGAATCGTTGGCGTACTGAAAGAGGAAGCCTGCATACCACTGGTAAAACTGACAACCACTCCCACAATCCCTCATGCAAAAACCATCTTTTCCTGTCATAATTACCATGTGAATTGTGAAGACATTAATGCTAGTGTTAATGCAGGTTTCCTGGCTGGTCTACCATCTTTTTTAGCTTGGTAACGATGGTCTTCTGGGGTCACCATGGCAATAAGAGTTTTTCTTTTTTTCCCCACAGGCCGATTAGAAAGAAAGGGACTCGTAAACTGAGCCTCATATTGCATGTGCTGCTGTCCTCATTTAGGTGTCAAGACATGTCTGACATTTCTTAGATCTACTACAGTGGTCTCCTAATCACCTATGCATAATCGATCACCTTTTTATGTCACGACAAAGCCCACCAACATAAATAATGACAGAAATGTTGTCCAAATTCCAAAAGTTGAAAACGGCTTTCTGAATGGGAATAAATTTTAGTGTCGGATTGTTCTTTTTTTTTTTTTTTTTTTTTTTTTTTTTTAAGGAACATACCTCTTCTCTATTTGGAATGGCAAGCTACTTCTAATACCACTAAAACTATTAAGCATACATATGCATGCCACAAATCCACTAAGTGGTTACTTTGTATCGCCGTGCTTCCATAAAATGTGAAATGAATAAATGATAAGATCTTAAAAACAAGCGACACCACCATATTTCCCTCAAGTAATAGTAATATACAAGTGTCGATATCATTCACACACATCAGAACAGATTTTTCTCATCAAAATACCTATTGGTGTTTCCGTCTGTTAAGTGCCCAGAAGAGCGAAGTGGATGCCTTGGCAGCTACTAGTCCTTCTCAAAAAATAAGCATACTGTGATAAAGTTCATTATTTTTCCTTTTATTGTTTTAATATTGATGATTTTGGCAAAAAAGTCAAGAAAAAGCAAAAATGTCTATCTAAAAAAATTTGCATTTTTCATCCGACCAATACAAAAAAGTGTTTTTTAATACAAAAAAAGTCAACCTTCAATTAATTATATCAGCTATGAACTCAATACTTGGACGGGAATCCTTTTGCAGAAATGACTGCTTCAATGTGGCGTGTCATGGAGGCAATCAGCCTGTTGCACTGCTGAGGTGTTATGGAGGCCCAGGATGCTTCGATAGCGGCCTTAAGCTCATCCACAGTGTTTGCTCTGGTGTCTCTCAACTTCCTCTTCACAATATCCTACAGATTCTCTATGGGGTTCAGGTCAGGAGAGTTGGCAGGCCAATTGAGCACAGTAATGCCATGGTCAGAAAACCATTTACCAGTGGTTTTGGCACTGTGAGCAGGTGCCAGGTCGTGCTGAAATATGAAATCTTCATCTCCATAAAGTTTTCCAGCAGATGGAAGCATGAAGTGCTCCAAAATCTCCTGATATCTAGCTGCATTGACCCTGCCCTTGATAAAACACAGTAGACCAACCGCAGCAGCTAACATGACTGTGGGTACTTGACACTGGACTTCAGGCATGTTGGCATTTCCTTCTCCCCAGTCTTCCTCCAAACTCTGGCACCTTGAGTTCCGAATGACATGCAAAATTTGCTTTCATCTGAAAAAAGTACTTTGGATCACTGAGCAACAGTCCAGATCTGCTTCTCTGTAGCCCAGGTCAGGCACGTCTGCCGCTGTATCAGGTTCAAAAGTGGCTAGACCTGGGGAATGCGGCACCTGTAGCCCATTTTCAGCACACGTCTGTGCACAGTGGCTCTGGATGTTTCTACTCCAGACTCAGTCCACTGTTTCAGCAGGTCCTCCAAGGTCTGGAATCGGCCCTTCTCCACAATCTCTCTCAGTGTGTGGTCACCTCTTCTGGTTAAGCAGCGTTTCCTGCTACACTTTTTCCTTCCCACAGACCTCCCACTGAGGTGCCATGATACAGCACTCTGGGAACAGTCTATTCGCTCAGAAATTTCTTTCTGTGTCTTAGCCTCTTACTTGAGGGTGTCAATGATGGCCTTCTGGACAGCAGTCAGGTCGGCAGTCTTGCCCATGATTGCGGTTTTGAGTAATGAACCAGGCTGGGAGTTTTTGAAAGCCTCAGGAATCTTTTGCAGGGGATTTGAGTTAATTCGTTAATTCAGGTGATTAGGTTAGTAGCTTCTTTAGAGTACCTTTTCATTATGTGCTAATTTTTTTGAGATAGGGATTTTTGGGTTTTCTTGACTGTTTTTGCCAAAATCATCAATATTAAAACAATAAAAGGCTTGAACTACTTCAGTTGTGTGTATCTAAAATATATGAAAGGCTAATGTTTATCAGTACATTACAGAAAATAATGAACTTGTATTCGCCTGTTAACTCAATGGCTGATATTGACGGCGACAGACATCCAATCCATATTGACTCAGAGAGCTGTCAGTAAATGATCGCTGCCAACCCTCTGAGTCAAAATGGATTAGACATCTATCGCCTTCAGTGGCAGTGAATGAGTTAAAGATGCCGTGCCATTTGGATTTCTTTAATTTGGACGGATCGGAAACACTTCAAATGGTAAGTGTGGAAATGTGTTTAATTGAGAGCAACAATCTAAGAATAAATATTTTCATTTTATTTTACATTTTTAAAAAAAACAACAACAACAATGTCTATACTTTGCCCATGCTCACTGTGATTTGAATCCCCTAAGAAACCTGTCAATGTTCAACTACATTTGTTGCTAAGAAACCTAATATATAGTCATGCATCACCAAATAAAACCTGCTAAATTGTGAATAAATGTAAATGCTGCTACAATCAAGTGGCAGCATTTACAAGTATGTAATCATGAAGTCAAATGGGTGTAAAAGACTTTGAGGGTATTAATCAAATGCCATCATCCACCACGTGATTTTAAGAGTTTATGATTATGAATGCAGTACAAATACTGCTGGTCGGTGAATCACTTGGTATGTGAAGTCATGCAAAAGGGTGAGGCTTTCTTAAGAGGGTATATAAAAGGGGCCACTAACTTCGTCTACATTCTTTAAGCCTCCCTGAGTATTATTTTTGCAAATGGCAGAGTGAGCAGAAGTGAGATAGCAAACATTGCAAAAATGCCTGTATGCTATCATGATCCGGCAAATGAGTGATGATTACTTGACACATAGGTTGAGTATCTCTTTCTGCACTGTAAAAATAGGTAATTAAAATCAGTACATTTACAGGAAAATAATGGCAGCTGTTGTTGCCAGTATATTACCGTTATTTTAAAAAAAAAAAAAAATAAATTAAAATGGAAAATCAGAAAATACACGTAAAAACGGTATAGTGTTTCAATAACCGTAAATTTTACGGTAGAATTTTGTAGATCGCTTTTGCTGAAAATCAGTGTTGGAAATAAAGTTAGTTTGTAATCTTATACTGTGGTCCATATCTACAGTGGTATGAAAACGTATCTGAACCTTGTGGAATTTCTCACATTTCTGCATATAATCAACATCAAATGTGATCTTTGCCAAAATCACACAGATGTAAAAACAATGTCTGCTTTAACTAAAACCACCCAAACATTTATAGGTTTTCATATTTTAATGAGTACACCATGCAAACAATGACAGAAGGGGGAAAATAAGTAAGTGAACCCTCTGCCTAAGGAAACTTAAGCAATTAAAACCAATTTTTACCAAACAATTTAAGTCAGGTGTGTGCCCAATCACTGAAGAGTGTTTTAAAGCTGCCCTGCCCACTATAAAACACACGCCTGGTAAGAATTCACCTTGATGAGAAGCATTGTCGTATGTGCATCATGACTCGGTCAAAAGAGCTGTCTGAAGAACTGCAATCAATGAGTGTTGATTTGTTTAAAGCTGGGAAAGGATACAAAACCATCTCTAAAAGTCTAGATGTTCATCAGTCGACAGTCAGAGAAGTTGTCTACAAATGTAGAGAATTTGGCACTTTTGCTTATCTCCCAAGGAGTGGCCGTGCACTAAAGATGATGCCAAGAGTTCAGTGCAGAAAATTGAGAGAGGTAACAAAGAACCCTTAAGTGTCTGCTAAAGACTTACAGAAATCACTGGCGCAGTCCAATATCTCTGAGCACACATCAACAATATGTAAAACTATGGCCAAGAATGGTGTTCATGGGAGGACTCCACAGAGGGTACCGCTGCTATCTGAAGAAAAACATTTATACTTTTTTAACATTTAACAAGAAACATTCTCGTTTAATGTTCACAAAAAGGCACTTGGACGCACCACAGAAGTTTTGGCAAAATATTTTGTGGATTGATGAAACCAAAGTTGGATTTTTGGGGAGTAACACACAACTTCATGTGTGGAGGAAAAATGGAACAGCTCACCAATATCAGCACGTCATCCCCACCGCGAAGCATGGTGGATGGAGTGTCATGATTTGGGACTGTTTTCCTGTCTCAGGGCCTGGACAACTTGCAATCATTAATAGAAGAATGAATTCAAAAGTTTATTGGGATATTTTGCAGGAAAACAAGAGGCCGTCTGTCAGACTGTTGAAGCTAAAAAGGGGATGGATGCTGCAACAAGGCAATGATCCAAAACACAGAAATAAATCAACTTCAGAATGGTTTCAGAAGAATAACATACATGTTCTGAAGTGGCCAAGTCAAAGTCCAGATTTGAACTCTATTGAGATGCTGTGGCATGACCTAAAGACAGCAATTCATGCCAAGCATCCCAGGAATCTGACTAAACTACAGCAGTTTTGTAGAGAAGAATAGGCCAAGATTAGTCCTGATCGATGTGCCAGACTGAAAGACAGCTACAGGAAGCATCTGGTTGAAGTTATTGCTACCAAGATGGGGGCACAAAATATTAAATGTGATGCTTCACTTACTTATCCCCCCTTCTGTCATTGTTTGCATACTATTCTCATTAAAATATGAAAACCTACAAATGTTTTGGTGGTTTTAGTTAAAGCAGACAGTTTTTTCATCTGTGTTATTTTGACAAAGATCAGATCACATTTTAAGGGGATTTCATGCAGAAATGTGAGAAATTCCAAAAGGTTCAAATTAGAGATGTCCCCATCAATCGGGTCCGATCACGTCATTTTCAAAGTATCGGAATCGGCAAAAAAATATCGGACATGCCTTTTAAAAAAATTTTTTTTTAATTAAATAGTTTTCTAATTGTATTTAACGTTACAGACATAATATGTTACACTTATCCAGAGTCTTTAGTTTAGGCTTAAGGTAGGGTTGTCAAATTTATCCCGATAACGGCGGTAATTAATTTCTTAAAAAATGTTTCACGTTAAAATATTAACGCAATAAATGAATGCGCTGCATGACCCACGCATTGTCACGCTCAATCTGTAATGGCGCCGTTTTACCTATATAGAGAGCTAAAAGGCAGCGTAAAATGAGTAGAGTGAATTTTGGCAGTCTTTGGAGCCTTGTTTTAAATGTCTAAAGCCTTACAATCCCTCTCCCTACAATTAGAAATATCGTGGGAAGCAATGTGGGGAAGCAATGTAGTAATTGATCTTTTTCTTAACACCCTATTATATTTCCCAACGCAGAGAAGATATATAAATTGGTAGCACTAAGCACAGTCATGGTTGCACTTCCCATCATGCATTTGGGCATGGCTACAGTATCATTTACTGAAAGCTCAACAAATACACTAGATGGCAATATTTAGTCACAATATACAAAGTCACATTTATCCTTTAAGAATTACAAGTCTTTCTATTCGTGGATAACTCTCACATAAAGAATGTTAATAATGTAAATGCCATCTTGAGGATTTATTGTCATAATAAACAAATACAGTACATATGTACTGTATGTTGAATATATTCATCCGAGTTTTATTCATTTTTTTTCTTAATGCATTGCCAAAATGTACAGTATATGATCGGGAAAAATTATCGGGAATGATTGGAATTGAATCGGGTGCAAAAAAAAAAAAAGCAATCAGATCGGGAAATATCGGGATCGGCAGATACTCAAACTAAAACGATCGGGATCAGATCGGGAGCAAAAAAACATGATCGGAACAACCCTAGTTCAAATACTTTTTCATATCACTAACACCACTGCACTCCTTTTCTCATTCTCCCGCTTTTCTAACCAGGATTCGGACCACATCAGGATTCACACCATCATCTTGTCAGTCAAGCATGGTGACTTTGAGACTGATTTGAGGACGTGTTGTGCAGTGTTAGATTGGAAGCTAGGTTTATATACACCCAGCTTGGCTAAAAAGAACATGCAGGAAGTCATGAGACCCTTGGAAATGGTTTTATACATGCGTATAAAGCCTCGTAATTTCTGAGCAATTTCTCAAAGAATACCATACCTAGATTCTCAACGATGAACTGTCCTAATTTTTACGAGTTACGAAGGAAACCGTTGCAAAACCTTTTTTTCAGCACGCTTTTACGAGTTAACGCTCGAAGGAATTTAACCTATTTCACACACACATTCATACAACAAAAGCTAAACCTACCTCCCGATTGTTCTTCTGCTGTACTTTAGAAACGTGTCAATCCTTGGACGCCAACAAACTAGAAAATTCATCTCACTTCAGTAAAAAATTAAAACTTGATGGTGATAAATCTTGCTGGCTGGCGTCTTCGAGATATGTTGCGTCCCGGCTCGAAAGGACCAAGAAAATGTTAGATTTGATTATGGGTGTAACGGTACACAAAAATCTCGGTTCGGTACGTACCTCGGTTTTGAGGTCACGGTTCGGTTCATTTTCGGTACAGTAAAAAAGCAAAATGCAAAATACAAATGCGCTAGTTGTTTATTACACACTTTTTTGCTTTCAACAATAGGAACATTAGCCTATATAAAGCTAGAATTCTGCTCAAAAAGTAGCGGGTATTTAAAGATAATCCAACAACAATTTGCTTTTCAGACTATGCGTATTGGTCAGCTTTCTTTCTGAAAGAAAGAAGTCCTGTGCTAAAGAGAAAAGTAATCCAATGACAAAGATTTTAGCATGTGTTTTACAAATGAAATTCCTCGATGAACTTTTTTTTTTCTTATGAACGGTTTTCAAAAGCTTTATTGGTGGATTTTCTCAAGTTAAAACGCCACACAGAAATTAATAAATTTAATTGTGTGAGCAGGATGTGTGTATTATTATTATTATTTAATTACAGGTGTTTTAGCTCATTTCAATTTATTTTATTTAAATGGACTATTATTTATTTTATTATACGTTTATATTTTCCAAATGTGATGTAGTATTCATTTTTATTGTATATTTTATGTTGTATAATTTTAGTTCCTATGTGAATATTAGTTCCTACTTGTTTTGTTGTGGTAGGATGGTTTTGTATTGAACACGGGGCCGTGTTGGTTATTGTTATAGACCCTACTCACCTACGTCACAAAATGACATGTCGCTGTATCCGGCCGCCATATTGTCCGTCTCTGTTTAGCCCTATTCTCAATGGTTTCAATTAGTCGTTCAGTTTATAGAGCAATTCATGGAAGCCCCGGTGTTATCTGACGCTGTAAACTCATTGGATGCGTTGCATAAAAGGCGGTATGTGGAAAAGCTTCAGTTTATCCATTCGCCAGATCCATATTTGATGCCTAAATCGATGTTTTTCGACCCGCTGTCTTCGCCGTCTTTGCCTGACATCTGCTAGCTACCCTGATATTTACAACTATCTTGTCCACACAAAATCAGCCTATTCTCACGAAAGTTTGAAAAACTTTAAGAGCTTGGAGGCTTATAAATACTTCGTTGCTGGTTGGGTGAAACAGGTCTTCGTCCACGAAAATTCGGCAGGAATCTATCGTGTGCTCGGGAAGGTGAGTTACGAAATTTTCAATTCAAAATCTTTTGTTCTTGCTAACATCCACTGTCAAGTCTAATGTATTTCATGTCATTTGTCAATAGAGCTAGGGCTTTTAATGTTTATATGGTTTAGCGATAGCACTCTCACTACATACATATATAATACGTAATAAATACGAAGTGCGATAGCACTACTCCAGATTGTCCCTAGTTGAATTTATTTTTTGGCTTTTGACCTCAATAGTGAAATTGTAAATTAATTGCATGACAACTGTCTGATTATCCCCTTATAATTATATATTTTC